>NW_024538640.1:0-75992 GCF_016647635.1 Suillus subaureus
ATGAGTGTACTGGATCTCGAGAGGGGTTTGGGTGTATGGCTGGGTGTGGATGCTTTTGAAGTGGGTTTGCGGGCTGACTTGGGTGAAGCATCGACACTTGCTTTTGCGTTTACCTTGTCTTTGTCTTTCTTCCTTATGCTGGCGCTCAGATCATCGCTGGAGACGGATGCGCTCCGCTTGCGTTTGCGGCCATGGCATCCCCTTGTAGCGCAGGAGACTAGTTTATCGTCGTGGATGGTAGAATCTGCACGGAAAACGTGCGCGTTTGGTGTCTGTCTATAAATCTGGAATCAGTGTTTGAATCTGAAAGACGGGATGATACTCACTGTGTGTCTTCCCTCATAACACCAACCATCAGGGGGACCCATATCACCTGTCCCTTCGACACTCCCTCCACAGCAGGACCACAACGTTTCATACGCAGCACGATCGACAAGTGCGCTTTCATCGTCATTGGAATGCGGCAGGACGTGTCTGTATTTGAAAGTTCAAAGAAAGAGGAGTGACAGCGCACGCAATGGAGTTGTGGTGGCGGGAGAGTTTCGTGTAAGAAATGGGCGAGAGCGGTGAGTATGCGCGGGGAGGTGGGTATTAGTGGGGATCGGAATCGGGAGAGTGGGGCGAGGGGTGTATGCATGTAGGGTTTGGGGGAGGGACGGGAGCGTACGAGGTCATACAGGGCTGTTGAGTCTGTTACCTCGGGTTCGGGCTCGGTCTCTGTGGTGCAAGAATTGGGTGGTGGCGTTGGCAAGAGGGGTACTGGTGAGTCAGTGTGGGAAATTGAGGGAGAGGGTGTGTGTAGTTGAGCGTGGGTGGTGAATCGGCTTGCGAGCGAAGAGACTGAAGACCATCGTAAAACGTTGATCTGAGTGTTTCGGTTAAAAATGTACAGTTGGTAGATAATAGTGAACAAAGGAAGGGCGGTAGAAACGATATCTAAGAGCTATGAAAATATAATCAGGAGCATGCACCTCCTCGAGGTCAATGCGTGCAAACTGCCTGTGTACCAAACAATCACAAATACAGATACCACCATGCTGGAACGTGTTTTGTTGCAGAAACTCTCATAACGTTCCGCGATGTAAGCATGCAATTCGTTTCGCGTGCTCCAGAGTGCATGCGCATTGCACATTGCGATATCAAGCTGAGTTCAAATCTTCGCTGATTTATAAATACTTCAGTGCCCTCCTTTGTTCCTTGTCTTTTCCTCAGATGAGCTGCAAGGTCCAACGTCGGGCGTCTCAGATATCCTCACTCCCTCAGAGATAGACGCTAGCTATCGTCTTTGTCACCTGTCGTCGATATCCTTCTCAGTCATGGCAACCGTCCTTGTTCATTGTTCTCCTTCACTTCTGCACACTCAAGAGCTACTCTCGCCAGCCGATGCTATTTTTCATTGACAAGTGCACGCCCCATGTTTGAAATTCTTGGAGTAACATGTACCTAGGCAGTCGCGTACCCCGCTCGTTCTGATGCTGGCACGTTTGGAGTTCCACATTTAACAGCCTAACTTGTGAAGTGATCACAACTCGCGTCTCTTGCTCTGCTCATTACAAGTCTAGTAACTGAGGGCGTTTTCATTCAGCGGTTCTTTAGTTTGCTTGTTGATTAGCATCCAATCACACCGCACACTCAAGTGCCGCCGTCGTGACCCCGAGCAATTTTTCTTGCTTTTTTTAGTGATACTACTTTGTCTGCCCTCGCCGATCCATTGCTCACAAGTGCGTATCGTTTCCTATCTCAAATACATACTCGCATACATACAGATTGTCTCGCACGCCTCAGGCTATTGTTTTGGCGCTGGTGAAATGGGCAGAGGTAATTGACTCTCGACCCAACTCACTAGCGCTAAACGTCAATCATTTCTACTCGCTGAACATTTTGTTTGCATTGGGGTGTATGCGGCCCTGTGAAATCCAATGATTGCTCGACCGCAAAGACACCAATGCAAACTTATTGTCGATATCCAGTCGTTACTGTCGCATCCGTCGCATGGGTTCGAGGTTCTGCGAGAAAATGCGAGTGTTGTCAGAGTGTTCTTATCTGGCGCCCCAGGAGTTTGTGGGTACTGGAAAGACTCGCCTCCTGGCACTGATCAGTTGCGAATAAGCACGTGGCATGTGCTGTGTCCCATTCTGAATTGATGCTCATGAATTACATCCAGGTGGTCGTGCACGCTTCGGGCTGTCGTTCTGGCGCTGGTAAGTTGGCGAGTTGCCTGATAAACTTAATTCAACTTGCCAATGCTAGCGATGAACATGCCACACCAATTCCCGCGTTGATCAGTTGCTGACAAGTATGTTTAACATCACACTCTAAATCCATGTTCAAATTACATCAATGCATCCAGCTAGTCGCGCACGCTTCAGGTTGTCGTTCTAACATTGACGAGTGGGGTTGAAATTTCGGATCCATTTTAACTCGCCAGCGCCAGCGACGCACGTGCTGTACTCTTTATGATGCAGACCCGTTATCCACCATCTCCACCTGGTTCGCGGGCGTCCTTATTTGGTGATTCCTCCTTGCACGATCAAGTGTCACTCTCGTAACGTCGAGCTGTTGATGCGACTGCGTCTTCTCATGGTGACTTATTACTAACATACTTAGGCTAGCGGGCGGTGGCGGACACCTCGAATTGAGTTAGGAGTGATGCATGGTGTTACACTATAACAACATCACTAACTCAACTTCGCCAGTGCTGGCGAAGTAAATGCTAAATGATGTAGATGTTATCTCTAAGTTAGTCTAGGTTAACAGCGATTCCAAGGAGAGCCTTCGTCGATGACCAATATTAGCTTGTATGATGTGTATGTCTCTATTCTGTCTCAATGCGCTCACTTCCCTTCCTGTGTAACTGAATGATTTAGCATTACGGGTATTTTGAATTTCCAGCGGGAATAAGCTATGTTCCGAATCGGCTCCAGCAGGCAAAGCGCTCTTGGGTAAGTCGTCCGTTGCTATCACTATTAATGTGAGGGTTTCTGACAGGTTGCGACGCGTGAGGTATTGCTCTTTCATATGTACTTGGCTAATGAAAGTTTCGCTGACAATGGCGTAGAACAGGTTTCAGCAACGTACGCCGTCCATTGTATGACGAACTTCACGACGCTGCGAGTGGACATTGACGAGCCAAAGGAGGTGCCATGGTGTGTTTTTATCAGTGGCTGTACAGTGTTTTGAGACAAGAGCAGCGGCGAGTCGAAGAAAGCGATCATAGTGAATACTAATATTAATACTGATGCCATCGGCACGGGCTTGGGTGGTCATACGACGAGGTGCTGGATAACCTCCCAATGCACCTATCCATGGCTGTGTCAGTTGGTTGGAGAGGCAAAAAGGGTTGGGGGAGTGTGTACCCGAGGACGATTCAGAGGATGGCATAGGGAAATGTGGTCTCCACGTTATCCTACGGCATTGATAACATTGTAATGGCGGCCCTCGACTTGGTCTTTTTATTTTGTTTTGCATTGGAAAATGACTGCCAATCCATGGTGTTCTTCGATTTGTAGATGTCCATCTTCACCAGGCTTAGCCAATTAGACATGACAGAGATTGTCGCAGGCCCGAAACCTGCTCAACAATATTGATAATCTTTTCCTTTCACCACACCTTGAATATTCACGCATGGATGAATCCTTCAAGGTCTGTCCTAAATAGTCACGGCCAACGACACCAGAACAGATTAGAAATCTGCTCTCTTAACGATTGTCCGGCCCTCTTATCACACCGACATTCGCTCTAGTTGACTCGGGATGAATAGTAAACATCTATTTGATGGTCGTTAATCAAAGTTTGAAATGATCGATTATCTTCGATGCTAATGGCAAATCACACACACCTGGCATGATGTTGATAACCAGAGGAGATCAAAGGAAACCTCGCAACCGTAGGATCTCCGCTGCGAATGTTCCAGAGAACAGAAGCTCAACATGTCGCCGGTGGAATACTACGTCTTTGGGTGACGATTTGATTAGAATTCGAGGTGCATGGCCAATCAGGTGGATCAGGTGGACCGTGTGTCTCCCTATCTACCGCATGGAATCCTGAATCAAGCTCATTGACTAATGTGGAAAGTTACGCCGACACGACTTCGACGTATGAGCTCACTCGTTTAGATCATTGAAGAAGGTACCTATGATAATAGCGTCACTGTTTGGGCATCTAGTGAGAGGTTAATGCTATAAAGCAGGTTTGAAATACCACATCATACGCACCTCCGCAACTTCGACCAAGACGCCATCCCCCCACACACACCAAGCCTACCTCATCTGTGTTGCAGCTCTACTAAATGGCAGCACTCATTCCGAGCACCACGCCCATTCGGGCATTTGAAGATCACGAGGATCGCGTGGTCGGAGTTGCAGCCCTCCAGGGCGAACGCATGGTCACGGGCTCGTATGACGGGATGCTTCGGCTGTGGGACTTGAAAACGGGTTTAGTGTTGAAGAAGATGGAGGGGCATCGCAGTCGGGTGCGGGCATTGGCTGTTTCACCAAATGGGTGCTGGATAGCAAGCGGTGATGAGAGCGGAGAGCTCATCGCCTGGAATGGACAAACTGGGGAACTACTCAACCAAGCAATCAAAGCCCATGACGGCTGGATATTTTCACTTGACTTTTCGCGGGATAGGTACAACTGCAGCACGCTGGCCAGTGGATCATCTGACACTACCATGAAGCTATGGAGCACATCAACGTGGCGGGTGGAACATTCGCTCAGTTGCTATGGAAATGTCCACTGCATTCGGTATTCGCCGTCTAGCTGCAGTTGTCTTGCGATTGCAACGGACCACAATGTTCAAATAGTCCAAATTTACAAAGATTACAGTTGGGGTCCATTTTCCGCTCGTTTGACAGGAACGATCGGTGGAGAATTCAACTACTCACTCGCGTGGACGCCCGATGGCTCACGGCTTTTCTCGGGGGGAATGGGACTGATCCTACTATACGAGAGTGGAATTCATCGACCTGGCGGCAGGTCGGTGAACCCTGGAAGGGCCATTTCAAGAATATCCACGCCATTTCTCTGAACTCTAGCGGCACTCTCCTTGCCTCTGCATCTCATGACAACCGTGTCCGCCTGTGGCGGCTCTCAGATCGACGAAACATTGCCATACTCAAGCACTCTGGGGAGGTGAACTGCGTCACGTTCTCTTTGGATGACAAGCACATCCTCAGCGGAGGTGTGGATAAAAAGATCTCAGAGTGGCCAACATCCGAGGACGCGGCTTTACACCAGGATGGTCCAAAGGATAGCCTCATGAAGGAGCAGGCGACGCACCAGGTAAATTTGTTTTCCGTTTTCCGCCCATTCATAATCTAAATGTTTTTTTATGCCAAGGCTCAAGCCCACTCTGATTTCAAGGTACGTGCCCACCTTTGGCTCGTATAACGCAATGTGCATATGATTTGCGCAGATCCTCGCTATGAAGTCGGCAGTCCGCAACGCGTGCATAGCTGGGGACTTGCCTACTGCTGAAAAGGTGCTAGATCTAGATATTGACGCTGACGCCAACGATCACAACGCTTATGCTAATCGCGCATGTCTTGTGGCGCGAAAGTGCGACTGGGACCAAGCGCTTCAAGATGCAGTTCAGGTGAGGCTGACTGACTCATCATAACTTTCTTGCGACAGTTAACTTTGATCATGGCATAGTCCGTCAGCATTCGGCCATCGTTGGTAGGCCATATCTCCAAGGGCATTGCCCTCTGCGGAAAAAAGCAGGTTCTAGCCGCAAGGGTATCATTTGATCTCGCATCCATGTTTACGAACGGAGATTTGAAGACTGATCACTTCCTTTTCCTGATTAAGGCATGTCATATTTTTCTAACGTGCTCCGTGCTTCATTGCGGTTTTTTAGTCCATTGCGTTGTTCAACGCAGATGAACATCAAGAGGCAATGTGTCGCATCGGAGAGCTAGTTGCGTGTCCCAATGTTGATCGTGTTGCTTGTCGCATCGTGGAAGTGAGTACCATGCGCTCGATCACACTAGGTTCATGTGCTGTCATTGATTTCTCTTGCCCTTCGCACACCAGGCCTACCTACGCGTCCAATTGGGAAACATTGCCTTGGATGATGGGCGCCACAACGAAGCTGTCGAACACTTCACTGCCGCCGTTAATGCTAGTGCTTTCTTTTACAAATCGCCGATTCATTTGATGTACGACGAATTTGTCGCGGTACGCTGATATGACGCAACCGAAAATTATTTCGTACTCAACTGCACGTTTTCCGCAGCTCTTTGGCTGGGACCTCAAGTCCTTGTGGCACACCGCGAGCCAACAACAATGTTATGCGCTCTTTCGAGCAGGTAGTTTTGGAGCAGCCATCGAATGTTATCAGTCCATCATGGATAAGACTGACGAGGATATGAAGGCCGGCTTTCGTGCTGGGTTCACTAGTGAGTATTTCAGTAATGTCTCCCCGTCTCTCCACTTATAATCACCAACTACACTGCACTCAGCTCTCAAGTAAGATCGAAATACACTCTATACTTCCCATGGAGATGGTGCGCTTGCAACGAACGGTTCTTATATAGTTTGAAACAAAGAGATCCCCGAGTAGTTTTCACTTGTACCTTGACAGTAGCTGCATTGCTCCAATAGCCCTCGGTGCTCGTTGGAAAAATACCTGACCTGGACACAGGTATGATAAGTCTACAATACTAAGTTAGTATGAGTGAGATAACTGTTGATGAATGGACATACCCCCAGTCTCGGATAGAAGACTAAGGGTAACAGACAATGAGCGCTTGAGCGTCCAGGTATTAAGTGAGTGTTTTGGGAGTCATCATACGATGAGGTACTGGATAACACCACCCATCCGGGGGACTCATATCAACTGTCCCTTCGACACTCCCTCCACGGCAGCCCTACAACGTTTCATACACAGCACGATCGACTAGTGCGCTTTCGTCGGCATGTGGAGTGCGGCCAGACGTATCAGTGTTTGACAATTCACAGAAGGAGGAGTGGCAGCGCACGCAATGGAGTTGTGGTGGCGAGGAGAATTCGTGGAAGAAATGGGTGAGAGCGGTGAGTACGCGCAGGGAGGGGGTATCAGTGGGGGATCGGAGGTCGGGAGAGGTGAGTGAGTGTGTATGCATGTAGGGTTTGGGGAGGGATGGAGTGTACGAGGTCGTGCAAGGCTGTTGGGTCTGTTACCTCGGGTTCGGGCTCGATCTCGGTGGCGCAGGAATTGGGTAATGATTGTCCGGCTCTCTTATCACACCGACATTCATTCTAGTTGACTCGGGATGAATAGTGAATATCTATTTGATGATCGCTAATCAGAGTTTAAAACGATTGACTATCTGCAATGTTAATGGAATATCACACATACCGATGATGCTGACAATCAGAAGAGATCAAAGGAAGCCTCGCAACCGTAGGATTTCCGCTACAAACGTTCTAGAGAACAGAAGCTCAACACGTCACTGGGTGGAATACTACATCTTTGGGTGACGACTTTATTAGAATACGAAGGCATGGTCAATCAGGTGGATCAGGTGGACCGTGTATCTTCCTATCTGCCGCATGGAACCCTGAAACAACTACGATCAAGCTCGTTGACTAATGCAGAAAGTTACGGCGACATGACTTGAACGAATGAATTCATCCGTTTAGATCATCAAGCAAGGTACTTATGATAATAGCGTCACTGTTCGGCGTCTAGTGAGAGGTTAATGCTATAAAGCAGGTTTAAAATGCCCCATCACACGCACCTCTGCAACTTCGTGTAAGACCCAACCCCCCCGCACACCAAGTCCACTTCAACTGTGCTGCAGCTCCACTAAAATGGCGGCACTCATTCCAAACATCTCACCCATTCGAGCATTTGAAGATCACGGGGATCGTGTGGTCGCAGTTGCGGTGTTCCGCAATTATGATAAACTCGAACGTATGGTCACGGGCTCATATGACGGGATGCTTCGTCTGTGGGACTTGAACACAGGTATAGTGTTGAAGAAGATGGAAGGGCACCACAGTCGGGTGCGGGCATTGGCTGTTTCACCAAATGGAAATTGGATAGCAAGCGGTGATGAGAGCGGAGAGCTCATCGCCTGGAATGGACAAACTGGGGAACTACTCAACCAAGCAATCAAAGCCCACGACGGCTGGATATTCTCGCTTGACTTTTCGCGGGATTCCAGGGCGCTAGCCAGTGGATCATCCGACACCACCACGAAGCTATGGGACGTATGGAACCAGTGGTGCTTGCGAAGTTCACCCAATTGTTGTGGCGGAAATGTCCACTGCGTTCGGTATTCGCCATGTAGCGACTATACACTTCTTGCGATTGCAACGGACCATAATGTCCAGATTTACAACAATTACTATGACACATATCATTACAAACCCACATCTCCATTCCCCACTCAGTTGATGAGAACGATTGATGGAAGATTCAACTACTCACTCGCGTGGACGCCCGATGGTTCACGGCTTTTCTCGGGGGGTAACCGGGCTGATCCCACCATACGAGAGTGGGATACATCGACCTGGCTGCAGGTCGGTGAACCCTGGAAGGGCCATTTCAAGAATATCCACGCCATTTCTCTGAACTCTAGTAGCACTCTCCTCGCCTCCGCATCTCATGACAACTGTGTCCGCCTGTGGCGACTCTCGGATGGACGAAACATTGCCATATTCAAGCACTCCGGGGAGGTGAACTGCGTCACGTTCTCTGCGGATGGCAAGCACGTCCTCAGTGGAGGTGTGGATAAAAAGATTTCAGAGTGGCCAATATCCGAGGACGCTTTGCCAGAAAATGATCCAAAGGATGGCCTCATGACGGAGCAGGCAACGCACCAGGTAAGTTCGTTTTCATTTTCCTGCCCATTCATCATCTAAAGCGGCTTTTTTATTCCAAGGCTGAAGCATACTCTGATTTCAAGGCATGTTCCCACCTTTGACTCTTATAACGCAATGTAAGCATGTTTTACGCAGGTCCTCACTATGAACTCGACAGTACGCGATGCGTGCATAGTTGGGGACTGGCCTACTGCTGAAAAGGTGCTAAATCTGGATATTGGGGCTCATCCCAATGATCACACCTCCTATGCCAATCGCGCATTTGTTATGGCGCGAAAATGTGAGTGGAACCAAGCGTTTCAAGATGCAATTCAGGTGAGTTTGACTGACTCATCATGACCTCCTTACAAAAGTTCACTTTGATGATGGCTTAGTCCATCAGCATCCAGCCATCGTTGGTAGGCCATATCTCTAAGGGCATTGCCCTCTGTGGACAAAAGCAGGTTCTGGCCGCAAGGATATCATTTGACCTCGCATCCCTGTTCACGAACGGAGATTTACAGACCGATCACTTTCTTTTCTTGATCAAGGCACGTAATATTTATGTAACATATTCCGTGCTCCATTGTGGATTTTAGTCCATTGCGTTGTTCAATGCAGGTGAACATCAAGAGGCAATGCTTCGCATCGTAGAGCTAGCTGCCTGTCCCAATGTCGATCCTGTTGCTTGTCGTGTCGTGGAAGTGAGTACCATGCGCTCGATCATACCAGGTTCATGTACTGTCATTGATTTCTCTTACCCTTTGTACACCAGGCTTACCTACGCGTCCAACTGGGAATCATAGCCTTGGGTGGCAGGCGCCACGACGAAGCTGTTGGACACTTCAATGCCGCCGTGAATGCTAGCACATTCTTTTACAAATTGCCAATTCATTTGATGTACGACGAATTTGTCATGGTACGCTGATATGACGCCACCGAAAATTGTTTCATGCTCAACTGCGTGTTTTCCACAGCTCTTTGGCTGGGGCCTCAAGTCCTTGTGGCACACCGCGAACCAACAACAGTGTTATGCACTCTTTCGAGCGGGTAGTTTTGGAGCAGGCATGGAGTGTTATCAGTCCATCATGGATAAGACTGATGAAGATATGAAGGCCGGCTTTCGTGCTGGGTTCACTGGTAAGTACTTCAGTAATGTTACCCCGTCTGTCGGTCAATAATCATACATCGCACTTTACTCAGCTCTCCAGTGTGATCGAAACGCACTCGCATCGAGCGATTACTCGTAGTTTGAAACAGAGGGATCCTCGAATAATTTTCATTTATACCTTGACGGTAGTTATATTGCTTGAATAGCCCTTGGTCCTTGTGTCATAATATACTGGCCAACTCGAACATGTTTACCCTATGTTTCGGAGTCTCTTTGCTTTCACTTGAAACCATTTCTGCACATCGTCTCGCGCGTCTGTCTTGATATTTCAGGCTGAGCTAAGCGCGATTGTTAGACGTGTAATCTAACTTGTTGTGAATATTCCATATGATGATCATACGCGAGGCGCTGGATAACACCACCCACTCGGGGGACCCATATCACCTGTGCCTTCGATGCTCCCTCCACAACAGCACCAGGATGTTTCATGCACAGCACGATTGACGAGTGCGCTTTCATCGTCATGTGGAATGTGGCAAGACGTATCAGTGTTTGACAATTCAAATGAGGAGTGGCAGTGCATGTACTGGAGTTGTAGTGGCTGGGAAAGTTCGTTGAAGAAATTGGTGAGAGCGGTGAGTATGCACATGTGAGGTTTGAGCAAGGACACAGTGTATGAAGTCATCAAGGCTGTTAGGTCTGTTAGGGCTCGGTCTCTGTGGTGCAGGAATTAGGTGGAGTTGGCAATAGAGGTACTAGAGAGTCAGTGTGGTGAATTGAGGGACAGGGTGTGTATGGTTGGGCGTTGATGTTGGTGGTGAATCGGGCTTGCGAGTGAATAGACTGAAAACCATCGTAAAACATTGATCTGAGTGTTTCGGTGAAAAATGTACGATTGAATACGTACAATTGGTAGATAATAGTGAACAGAGGAAGTACGGTACTAGAAACAATATCTAAAAGCTATGAAATGATAATCTGGAGCATGCTCGAAGTCAATGCGTGCAGCACACCGCCTATATACCAAACAATTGCAAATACAGACGAAGCTACTCCCAGTCCCCACCATGATGCTATTTCTGTGCTTCCTCATTTGCATGACGTTGGAACGTGTTTTACTGCAGAAAATCTCATAACATTCTGTGAGCATACAGTGTAAGCATATGCATGCCTTGAGGTCTGGGATGTCGAAACACAGAAATTGAATGTGAGAGTAGGGGGTCCTGTGGGAGGCTCAGGCAAGTCACAAATATCCCTCTAATTTGTCCATACTGACCATGTTCGATAGGCCCGTCATAGGCACAGCTGGTTCCAGTGCTTCTATTTGCAAAAGTAGGCTCGAATATCACAAACTCGACCATCCATGGCACGACAACTACATATGGTATGCAATTTGTATTATGTTAGGAAACCTATATGCAACATCCATAACGGTTCCGTGTAGAATTGCATGCGCTAGAGTGGAAACATAAACCGATGGGACCATCTTAGAAGATTGTCGCCATACTGATTACCATCCTAAACCACCTGAATCCGGGAAACAACATGTCTTCGAGTTGCTGATTCAAAATCCCGAATCCGAAATAGCTGACTTGGGATGAATAATAAACACCTATTCGATGATCGTTAATCAGAGTTTGAAACGATCGATTATCGATTATCTTCAATGCTAATGGCAAGATGCTGACAGCCAGAGGAAATCTCACAAACGCAGAATCTCCGCTACGAATGTTCCAGATGATGGAAGCCCGACATGTGACCAGGTGGAATACTACGTCTTTGGGTGACGACTTCAATAAAATTCGATGGTATGGCAAATCAGGTGAGTCAGGTGAACCGTGTATGTCGTCTTCCTATCTGCCATGTGGACCCCTGAAACGACCACGATCAGGCTCATTGACTAATGTGGAAAGTTGCGGCGACATGACTTGAACGCATGAGCTCACTCAACGGTTTACATCATCAAGCAAGGTACTTATGATAATAGCGTCATTGTTTAGGCGTCTAGTGAGAGGCTAATGCTATGAAACAGGTTTAAAATGCCCCATCACATGCACCTCTGGAACTTCGAGCAAGACGCCATCCCTCCCACACACCAAGTCCACCTCAACTGTACTGCAGCTCCACTAAATGGCGGCACTCATTCCAAACACCACACCCATTCGGGCATTCGAAGATCACGAGGATCGCGTGGTCGGAGTCGCAGCCCTCCAGGGCGAACGCATGGTCACGGGCTCATATGACGGGATGCTTCGTCTGTGGGACTTGAAAACAGGTTTAGTGTTGAAGAAAATGAAGGGGCATCGCAGTCGGGTGCGGGCAGTGGCGGTATCGCGAGATGAGCAATGGATAGCAAGCGGTGATGAGAGCGGAGAACTCATCGTCTGGGATGGACAAACTGGGGAACCACTCGACCAAGCAATCAAAGCCCACGACGGCTGGATATTTTCGCTTGACTTTCCGCGGGATAGGTACAACTGCAGCACGCTCGCCAGTGGATCATCTGACACCACCGTGAAACTATGGAGCACATCAACGTGGGAGGTGCAACATTCACTCAATTGCTATGGAAATGTCCACTGCGTTCGGTATTCGCCATCTAATTACCATCTTCTTGCGATTGCAACGGACCACAATATCCAAATAGTCCAAATTCAAAGGGGTTGTTACAGTACACTATCCGCTCATTTGACGAGAACGATCGGTGGAAGATTCAACCACTCACTCGTGTGGATGCCCAATGGCTTACGGCTTCTCTCGGGAGGGAACAGGACTGATCCCACCATACGAGAGTGGGATACATCGACCTGGCAGCAGGTCGGTGATCCCTGGGAGGGCCATTCCAAGAATATTCACGCCGTTTCTCTGAACTCTAGTGGCACTCTCCTTGCCTCAGCATCTCTTGACAACTGTGTTCGCCTGTGGCGACTCTCGGATGGACGAAATATTGCCATATTCAAGCACTCCGGGGAGGTGAACTGCGTCACGTTCTCTGCAAATGACAAGCACGTCCTCAGTGGAGGTGTGGATAAAAAGATCTCAGAGTGGCCTACATCCGAGGACGCTTTGCCGGAGGATGGTCCCAATGATGGCCTCATGAAGGAGCAGGTGACGCACTGGGTGAGTTTGTTTTCATTTTCTCGCCCATTCATCGCCTAAGCCTCCTTTCTACACCAAGGGTCAAGCTTACTCTGATTTCAAGGCATGTTCCCACCCTCGACTCTTATAACACAATATTAATGCGATTTACCCAGGTCCTCGCTATGAACTCGGCAGCCCGCAATGCGTGCATAGTTGGGAACTTGCCTACCGCTGAAAAGGTGCTGAATCTGGATATTGTGGCTCACCCCAACGACCACACCGCCTATGCCAATCGCTCATTTGTTATGGCGCGAAAAAAGGACTGGGACCAAGCGCTCAAAGATGCAATTCAGGTGAGACTAGCTGACCCATCATGACCTCCTTGCAAAAGTTAACTTTGATGATGGCATAGTCCGTCAGCATTCAGCCATCGTTGGCAGGCCATATCTCCGAGGGCATTGCCCTCTGCGGCAAACAGCAGGTTCTCGCCGCCAGGATATCATTCGATCTCGCGTCCATATTCACAAATGGAGATTTAAAGATGGACCACTTCCTTTTCTTGATCAAGGCACGTAATATTTTTCTAATATACTCCGTTCTTCATTGCAGTTTTTAGGCCATTGCATTGTTCAATGCAGGTGAACATCAAGAGGCAATGCTTCGCATCCAAGAACTAGTGGCGTGTCCCAATGTCGACCCTGTTGCTTGTCGTATTGTGGAAGTGAGTACCATGCGCTCGACCACACCAAGTTCATGTACTGTCATTGATTTCTCTTACCCTTTGTACACCAGGCTTACCTACGCGTCCAACTGGGAATTATAGCCTTGGGTGGCAGGCACCACGACGAAGCTGTTGGACACTTCAACGCCGCCGTGAATGCTAGCACTTTCTTCCACAAATTGCCAATTCATTTGATGTACGACGAATTTGTCGCGGTACGCTGATATGATGCTACCGAAAATTGTTTCGTGCTCAACTGCGTGTTTTCTGCAGCTCTTTGGCTGGGACCTCAAGTCCTTGTGGCACACTGCAAACCAGCAACAGTGTTATGCACTCTTTCGCGCAGGTAGTTTTAGAGCAGCCATCGAATCGTATCAGTCCGTCCTGGATAAGACTGACAATAGTTTGAAGGCCAGCTTGCGTGCTTGGTTCGCTGGTACGTATTTCAGCAATGTCTCCCTGTCTCTGCATCTATAATCATTAACTGCACTTAACTCAGCTCTCAACTAAGATTGAAACGTGCTCTACGCTTCCCATAGAGATGGTGTGCTCAGTCGGCGGTTACTTATTTAGTTTGAAACAGAGATCCTCGAGTAGTTTTCATTTGTACCTTGATGGTAGCTGCATTGCTCAGATACACCACTCACCCGGGAGACCCACATCACCTGTCCCTTCGACGTTCCCTCCATAGCAACCCCACAACGTTTCATATGCAGGACGATCGACGAGTGCGCTTTCATCATCATGTGGAATGAAGCAGGATGTATCGGTGTTTGACAATTCAAAGGAGGAGTACTAGTAGCAGCATACGCAACGAAGCTGTGGTGGCGTGGAGAGTTCGTGGAAGAAATGAGTAAGAGTGGTGAGTATGCATGGGGAGGGGGATCGGAGGTTGGGGAGAGGTGAGCGTGTAGGGTTTGGGGAGGGACGGAGCATACGAGGTCATACATGAAGCTGTTGAGTCTGCTACCCCCAGCTCAGGCTTGGTAGTGCAGGAAATTGGATGGCGGAAGGGTACTGGTGAGTCCTAGTATGGGAAATTAAAGGAGAGGTGTGTGTAGTTGGGCGCTGGGTGGTAAATCGGGCTTGCGAGTGAATAGATTGATGACCATTGTAAAAGGTTGATCCAAGTGTTTCGGTTAAAATTTTACAGTTTGTAGATAGTAGTGTTACTCAAAGTAAATTTTGCTCTGTAAAACAAACTCGGTAAAGCGTGTAAAAAGCTCATTTAAGTCTTCAACAAACTCGGTAAAGCGTGTAAAAAAGCTCATTTAAGTCTTCAACAAACTCGGCATAAGACACACGGCACACAGCGGACTTGGAAACACTTAGTGAAATTTCGAGACATGTATACTACTACACAAATATGTAGATGGTAGTTAATGAGCGTGAAATAAATGCACCGCGAGATCAAAACAGAGCGCGGGAGCATGAACAGCACAAAAACCAAAACGAGAGCAGCGGGAGGGGTAGATGGAATGAGAGCAGCCGGAGGGGCAGAAAAAGCTACAGCGGGAGGGGCAGAAGGAACGAGAGCGGGGGGGGGAGCAGAAGTAACGAGAGCGGGGGGGGAGCAGAAGTAACGAGAGCGGGGGGGGAGCAGAAGTAACGAGAGCGGGGTGGACAGAAGTAACGAGAGCAGCAAAAGTAATGGGTTCTGTGGGAGGGGCAGAAGGAACGAGAGCAGCAAAAGTAATGGGATCTGTGGGCGCTAGCAGGGGAGGAATGATTTGCGAATCTGTAAGTTGACGGCGGCTTAGTGGAGTGATATGAGGGGGGGGGCTGAGCCCTGGCGGCACATTTGGAATGCGTGGAGGGGCCACTGTAAGATAGATGGCGGTAGTGGATGGCTCGGCGGAGTCCATCGCTCTCAGGCTACAGCGCACTGGAGGGTTGCCTCCAAGTCGTGCAGAACGACGAAGGCGTTGGCGAACAGCAGGCATATTTGGAACTCAGCCACGATGCCGGCCTGACTTCCAAACCTGCCGCATGCGGCTGTGCTTGCTTACAAGAGTTTTGACGGTGTTAGCGAGTTTGTTTTACAGAGCAAAATTTACTGTGAGTAACACTAGTAGTGAAAAGGCCCTAGCTAGGACGGTAAAAATGATATCTCAAACCTATGAAATTATAATCTGAAGCATGAGGTCAATTAATGCGGCGTCATCGCCTGTATACCAAACAATCACAAATACAGTTCAAAGCTGTCTCCGCTTCCTATTTCCATGATGCTGGGACGTGAAATTTATTGCAGAAATTCTCATAACATTCCACGGGATCATATATTCATCCAATTTGTTTCGCGTGCTCCAAAGTGCATGCACATTGTACATTGTGGCATCAAGCTGAGTTTGAAATCTTCGCTGACCTTCAGTGCCAACTTTCTCCCTCCTTTGACCCTTGTCTTTTCCTCAGATGAGCTGTAACGTCCAAGGCCGCTGAGACGGGCATCTCAGGTATCCTCACTGCTGCAAACATAAACGCGGACTATCGTCGATATCTCTCTCACTTATGGCAGCTGTCCTTATTGTTCTCCTTCCCCCCTTCTGCACACTCAAGAGCTACTCCTGCCCGCCAATGCTGTTTTCCATTGACAAGTATGTGCCCCATGTTTGACACTCTCGGGTGACATATACACCTAGGTAGTCGCATACCCCACTCATTTCCATTCTCAACAACCTAACTTGCCTAGCGATCACAGTTCACGTCTCTTGCTCTGTTCCTTACGAGTTTAGTAACTGAGGGCGTGATTATTCAGCGGTTCTTAAGTGTGATCGTTGATTAGCATCAAATCACACCACACGCTCGAGTACCACCGTCATGACCCCAGGCAGTTTTTCTTTTTTTTCTTTCTTTCTCTAGTGATGCTACTCTATCTGCCCTCGCTGATCCATTGCTCACAAGTACGTGTCGCTTCCTATCTCAAATCCATGCTCATATATATGGAGGTTGTCTCGCATGCCTCAGACTGTCATTTCGGTAATCGCCAATCACTGCAGTTCCCGCGTTCCTGAACATCTCGTTTGCATTGGGGTGTATTCGGCCAGGTATTTCCAATGATTGCTCGACCGTGAAGACACCAATGCAAACTCGTTGTCGGTATGCAGTTGTTACTATTGCATCTAAGGCCAAATGTATTAAGTTATGCGAGAAAATGTGAGTGTTGTCAACATGTTCTTATTCAGCGGTCCTTGATATTGTGGTGGGTACTGGAGAGACTCGCCTCCTGACGTTGATCGGTTCCAAATAAGTGCGTGATACGCGCCATGTCTCATTCTCAATCAATGCTCATAAATTGCATTCAGGTGATCGCGCTCGCCTCAGGCTGTTGTTCTGGGCGTTGGTGAGTTGCCTGACAAACTACAGGAAACTTAGTCCAACGCGCCAATGCCAGCAATGAACATGCCACTCCAATTCCTAGGCCGATCACTTACCGATAAGTACATGCAACATCACATTTTGAATACATGTTCATATTAAATGCATCCAGATAGTCGTGTACACTTCAGGCCGTCGTTCTGGCATTGACGAGTGGAATTGAAATTTTGGAGGTGTCTAACTTGCCAGTGCCGCGACGCACATGCCATACTCTTTATGACGCAGGCCCGCTATCCCCTGGTTTGCAGTCCTGTCAGGGGCATTATAATTTGGTGACTCCTTACGTTCTCTCCTTGCACGCTCAAACACCACTCTCATAACATCGAGCTGTTGATGCGACTGTGCCTTCTCATGGTAATTCATTGCTAATATACTTAGGACCTAGGGTGGCGGGTAGTGGCAGACACCTTGTTCTGACCTCGGCAAATCGAGTTAGTAATATGGTGCATAGTGCTATATGTCATACTTACAACATCGCTAACTCAACTTACCAGCGCTAGCGAAGCAAATGCTAAATGATGTAGACCATCATCTTAAGGAAGATTTTAATTTAGGTTAACTCCAGGATGTCGGCGATTGCCTCCAATGCCAGGAGAGCCTTCATCGTTGCTTGTATGACGCCTACGGTCGACTCAGCATACGCTATCGCCCACCCCGAACTACTAGCTGCTATCTCAACACCCAATCCCACACCAGAAACAGGAACAGATATCAAAGAAATGCCTCCACAATTAAATGTCTCACTGCACTCATCTATGTCTCAGTTGCCTTGTTGTGTAGAACGATTTAGCCTTACGGGTAAAGCAATGGTGGTGGTCATTGAATGACGATGAACCCGATCATAAACAACAAGGTGTATTATTCTATGGCTGCAGCATCAGCATGATTAGAATGCGCACCGTCCATCGTGCGACAAATTTCACGATATTGCGAGTAGATATTGATGAGAGAATGTACCACAGTGGGTTGTTATCAACGGGTGCACAAAGAAACTGTTAAGACGCGGAACTCTGCGGACTGTCCTGGAGGTTAGTGTAAGAGGTAAGGCTGAATGTTTCACGTTTATGTCGATGTTTTTAGCTTGCGCTTGTGTCTGAATGGCGTCCGAGCTGGTAGGGTGCATAGAGCTTGGAAACGGATTCATTTCTTCGTCATTCTCATTTGACCAGCAGATGACCAGGACATTTGAAGTTCGGGCACTACCGCCTGCACCATGATTATTTAACGATGGACCCGTGATGATCATGTCAAAAAGATATCGAGTTGAAGACAGGCACGCTAGATATCAGAAGTGACGAATCAAAGACAGTGACTGCCAGCTTTTTTTTCGAGACGTTGAAGCAAATACTAATGTTGACAGTCGGGCGAGGCTCAGGGCAACCTCCTAATGCACGTCTTCAAGGCCATCTCGGTTAGTTGGTGAGGCGAAAATGGGTTGGATGACTTAATTGAGAACGGTTGAGGAAGAGTGATCTCCATATTGTCCTAGTGTCAATAACAACTATTTCTGCATCCCTGGAAACTACCCAAGGGTAGAAACACTAAGTTCAAGATCAGACAAGAGTAACGAGTAGAAGCATATGGGATTGAATGAGGATAAGAGATGATAGTCAATACATGCGATACGAGCTCGGTATATATAGGAGCTCGAACAAACAGCAGCAAACAACGCGCGGTGTCCAATCAACGAGTCCGATGAGTAAGCCCAGCTTACACCCTCCCACTCTATGAAGTTTCTTTTTGTTGTTCCCAGATGTCCAGCACTTTGCAATCTTCTAGGTCACGGTAGGGTAACCATTCATCTTCATTGGCACCAAATCCAACCCAGCGAATGAGGTACCTTTTTCCTCTACTGACTTTTTTCTCATCCACAATCTTCTTGATGAAGTTCTCCATCTGTCTGTCCTCAGTCACGACAGGTCTGGGCCTAGGGAAGTCACATGAAGGGAATAGTGTCATGTTGTTCGCATGGTATGGTTGTAGTTGTGAGGAGTGGAAGGTGGGGAAGATGTTTGGTGAATTCGGCAGGTCTAGAGTGTATGTTGACATTTCCGGGTGCGTCTGCAGGATGGTATATGGTCCATCGAATCTGGGCATAAACTTAGCAACACATTTATCACCTTTTTGCATGTACTCTCTTTGGCAATGTTTCATTGATAGCATCACTTTGTCCCCAACTGTTAGCAACAGCTCTGTGGATTGGTGCTTGTTCACCTGGACGGCTTGTGACACTTTGGCCATGAGGAGGTTGTCTTGTGCCTCCATGACATCGTGTTCAAGCTGGCTGATCAGCGAGTGTGCTCTTTCCTCCTCAGGTGTGTCGTTGTTGGTTGGCTGTACAAGAGGAGGTATGATGCAAGGCGATCGTCCTAAGTGTAGTTGGAAGGGCAACATTCTGGTGCTCGAGTTGATGGAGTTCATGATGTGAAAATGGACGCATGGTAGTGCCCGTGCCCATCCCTTCTGGTTGCATTTGACATAGTATCTAATGCATTGATTAATCGTTTTGTTAGTCTGTTCGCTAGTGCCGTCCATCTGGGGATGATAAGAGGATGACATCTTTAGTTTAACACCTGTCAGTTTATGTAATGACTTCCAAAAGCGAGAGAGAAAGAGCTTATCACGATCAGATACAATGCTTAAAGGTAGTCTGTTCTCGCAGTACCAATGGTTGAAGAATAACATCACAAACTGCTCGGCAGAGATGTTGTCATGACAAGGTATAATGCACAAATCTGCATTGAGGCGGTTGGTCATCATCACAATCATGTTGAAGCCTTGGTCTTCTGGAAGTGGTCTGATGAAGTCAATTGCAACAGAGTCTCCCCAAGCATCTGGGATTGGCAAGGGGTGCAACGATCCTGCAACCAAAGTCATTGGGGATTTGTTCCACATGCATTCAATGCAGCTTGGGATGTATGATTCTATGAGGTCCTTGTGCATGTTGGGCCAGTAATATGATGACCGGAGAGCTGCATAAGTTTTGTTGCTACCGAAGTGCCCTGACGCATCATGTGCTAGGTGGAACAATTGTTCTCGTAATGGGTTCACTTGAGGGATTACCAGGTGGTCGGCGATGTACAGCAGTCCGTCTTTTTGTATCAGACCTGGTAAGGAACCTATGAGGGATGTCAGTTTTCTGCAAAAGGGGTCATCTACATAACCGTTGAGGATGCTCTTGAGGAACATTTTATCTAGATTAATTTGCAATGTTGCTGGCATGTGATCTGGAGTTGATTGAGAGGATAGGGTGGATGCTATGGCAGCTGCAGTCAAGGGAGCTGTCATATCCTGTATGCCAGACATAGATCCCATCATATTCCCACGCTTTCCGGACCTGTTTCCGGACCCCATATCCAACTCATTCCTGGATCCCCTATCCTGTCCACCCTATGCACATTCTGTCCAGCAAGACATCCAGACTTTACCTCCTCTTGGATTCTGGACTACATCCACCACCTCACATATCTCAGTCCTGTTTCTGCCCTGCCTTCCGGATCCCCAGATCTCCGGACCTATTCCCACCCTCTGTCCAAGATCCTGCGCCTATCCCCATTTAGGCATCTCCGCCTTTCCGGTTCTTGGTTATCTCTGTTTCCGTCTTGCTGATTGATCCTTGTACTAGTTTCATCTCTGAGTTCATTTACATATGTTCCGTCTTACTTACCAATGTGTTTCCGCATGCTTGTACATAGCCTTACTCCTTTGCTTACTGATCCTCTCAGATAGCCTCTAGTATATAACCCCTGTACAACTACAGTAGAGTCCTCAGTCTGAATATCATCTTAGATCCTGTTCTACTTGCCAATCATCTTCCGGACTTCAGTCCATCTGAGTCTTGTCCTTTTCCATAAGGCCTAGGGATGGACTCCCTAGGCCGGAATTCTGGACCTCCGGATTTGTCCCCTATGTCTCTGTCCCAAGTCTAGGGATTGCTTCCCTAGGCTAGAGTCTTGCCTTTCTGGCACTTACCCTCTTTCCGGACTTAGGTCCACTTCCTGTCCCTCTGACTCTACCTTAGGGTAGTCTACCTCCGTTTGCTTCTACATTGGACTTCGTCCGATGTAGCCCCTATTCCTTCCGGACCTCCGGACCTCCTGTCCCTCATACCTCTGGGCATCCTGTCCTTTGGATGTTCTGCCCTCCGTACCTTCGGATGTTCTGTCCTCCATACCTCTGGACCTCCAGACCTCCTATCCTTCCAATATGTTTTCCTGTAGAAGTATTACCTTGCAGCAGGAACTCTCCTGAGCATTTCCTGCATTCCTCCGGAACTCTCCCGCACTCCTCCAGACGTTTCCCACACTCCTCCGGACGTTTCCTGCACTCCTCCAGAAGTCCTCCCGCACTCTCCACCAGAGTAGCCAGCCTCCAGAAGTCCTCCGGACTTTGTCGGACCATCATCGGACTTCCTCTGAAATGAAGGGCACATACTCGGGTAAGGGGCACAGCGTACGAGCTGAGGCCAAGCCCCTCTGAGTCAGTCTCTCTCTCCTTTGAGCATGGTTCTTAACAGGAGCTTCATCTAAGTGGAGACGTGACAAGGCATCGGCACCTGTGTTTTCTTCACCCTTGAGGTAGGAGATGGTGGAGGTAGGAGATGGTGAGGTCGAAGTGCATGAGGTACTCTGCCCAATGGGCCTGTCGCCATGAAAGTCCTTTTTGTGTCACAAAATTTTCGAGTGTCCTGTGGTCAGTATATACCTGTACTGGACCTCCCAGTAGTTCTATGTGCCATTTCTTCAGCCCGTGAATAATTGCAAGCAATTCCTTCTCGTGCACTGGATAATTTAATTCAGCATCACACAGTTGAGTGGAATCAAAAGCCACCGGTCTTGCTGTTTCCCATGTTTCTCCCCACAACAATACAGCCCCAGTTCGATAATCAGAGGCATCGCAGGTGAGAAATATCTTATTATTACCAGGATTGTCGTGATCGATTGTTGTCAGGCATTGAGGACTTGTTATGAGATTTTTGATTGCTTGGAAGGCAGTCTCATGGTGTTCTGTCCATAGTGGGAACACAAGATCCGCAGCCTTCGTCGTCAGAGGTGTCAAGATATGAGTGTGTTCTGCCAGGGCGGGCAGGTGATTCGCAAGATAGTGGACAAGACCAAGGAATGCACAAACATCGTTTGCTTTGCATGGTGTTGGCCAGTCCAGAATCTGTGCAACTTTTGATTTGTCGGATTCTATCCCACGCATCGAAATATGATGTCTGAGGAAGTCAATTTCGAGGTTGAACAGTGAAGTTTTCTTTGGTGAGCAGAACAGATGCACGGCTCGAAGTGCTAACAGAACTTCTTGCACGTTCCATTCATGTTCCTCCAGGGACTGAGACCAGATTATAATGTCATTGAGGTACATGTGGCAGATTTTGCTGATCAAGTGGCGCAGTGCTGATGACATGCATTGTTGGCGAGCAGCAGGTGCGTTATGCACCCCCATTGGCATCACAGTCCATTCATATAGTCCCCATAGTGTATGTACTGCCAGCAGTTTCATATCATCAGGGTGGACCTTGGTTTGAAAGAAGGAGTTAGTCATATCTATTTTACCAAATATACGACCCTTGGCGCAATCGCGCAGGATTTTGTCGATCTGTGGCAGTGGGTGGTTATCTGGAATGGTGTTTAGGTTCAATTGACGAAAATCATTAACCCACCGGGGAAGAGCAGTTGGATCTGCCTTCGGAATAATGAAGGCGGGTGAGGAATGCAGGCTATCTGATGGACGCAGTTGACCTGCTTCAACATGTTGGTCCAATAAGATTTTCCAAGCCTCCCTATACTTCCTCGGGCAGTCATATGCACGTTGTTGAATTGTTTTGTTTGCATCTTTCAAACACACGCGAAATAGGATGTCTGATGGCAAGGAGTCGTTGTGAGGAATATTGGCAGGGAAATAGTCCATGAACTCATGTTTCAGAGCGGCATCATGTTGTTTCAGTTGTTCTTCAGATGTGAGGCAGGCGATCTGTTCTTGAACAGCTCCAATGAGGTCAATGCCCTTTAGTGGCTCACAGGAGTTGTCCACTAATGTTTTATACTCCGGTAAGATGTGCTTTAGTTCTTGTACAACATCCAGATGAAGGTCTCGGATTTTTGGTGGAGAAGGTATTATTGATTGCTTATGAGACGTTGCTTTTGGTTGCAGGTTGAGAAGGTCATAATCCTGCTCTTTTATGATGCACGTCTGGAGCTCGTGGTCAATGACAATTTTGTTGTGGTGAAGGAAGGGACCACCAAGTAGAAGAGGAGTACAAAGGTTTGGCGTGACGACAGTGCGTACACTGCGAGAAGTATAACAAAAATCAATGGAAGTACAGGCGAGTTTCACATAGTCTGATAAAAGAAAGGTTTCCTTCTTGTCTCCAGAGAGGGCGATGTTGAAGGGTACAGGTGTTGGAAGTTTTCTACAGCACAGGCTGAGTTTGAGTGCAAGTTGTTCATCAATCAGAACTGCAGCAGAACCATCATCGATTAGCGCAGATATGTGAACAGGAGAGGAGACAGCGGGACCGTCGACATGACAATCCCAGAGAAGGAGAGGAGTGGTTAGTGGGGCCATGCACTCATCTGAGTCTGTACCGTTTCCCAGAGCTGCTGATGGCATGACTACCACAACCGTGTTCTCAACTTCTACAGAAGCAATCGTGTTACCCATTGTGACAGTCAAGTTTTCCTTGGGCTTAGATTTACTTACTTTACTTACCTTTACCTACCCTCACTTTCTTTAGCTTATGTTCGCATTTTTGCTGCTTACTTAAGCATGTATCTCTTTCACTAGTGTCAGTACCAGCCTGAATGACAGTCCCTTTTGATGATAATTTCTACTCTCTGAGCACTGAGCCAAGTCAGAATCCCATGGGCTGAACATACTGCTCTCCACTCAGCAGCTTGGCCAGCTGAAAAATGATTCCCACACTATCTTCTTGCTCTTCTTTGCAGCAATAGATGCGGCTGTGATCGTTTTGTATGATGCGCTGTCCGGGAACCCTTTGCTGCAGGTGGTTGTCATATGACCTGCAAAAGGTTCTCTGCACTTGAAACAACCATCGTTCTCGTGCAGAAGGGTTCTTCATCTGTGAGGGGTGGTACACACACAAAGGCGCCCATTTTCCCGGTAGTGTTTTGGCCAGCCTTAGAGTTGTATTGTGAGGAAGAATTGAGTTTTCTCTTGCCACCAAGGCATAGATGCTCTGCCCGGAGGGCCACTTCAACAGCTTCCTTCTGTTTGGCCGCAATTTGCAGGTGTTTTTCATCTAGGAGTCAGGTCTTCTTGAGCCAAGGATGGAACTCGTTGATGGCCAAAATGTCTTCAGAATGGTATTTGGTCCTGAGATCTGTATGCATATGTGCCTCTAGGTGATAGCATAAGTTCAATTCTGTCAGGTATGAGGGAGTATCATGGAGAAGGGCATTCAGACCCTGTACTTCAACTGCCCATTCATTGAATGGCTTGTTTCCTTGGGTCGAGGACAGCAACTTCTGCCACGTGATGTCCGCCCAGTCTGAAGGGAGCCAATAGGCTCGAACCTCTGCCATATATTCCCTAAACGTAAGTGCATCGAGATGTTCTTGGTCATTAAGGTACCACTCCTGTACAGAGGGTTCCAGCATGCCCCATGCCACCTTACCAACCTGCTCCTTGTTGGGAATGTTCTTGTGCTTGAAGTACTGGTGACAACCCATCTCCCAAGTACAAAGTATTTCTGGAGTGATGTCACCCATTGACAAGAACAGCGGTTTGGTTGGTGCAGGTTGCTCTACACAAGTGGTTTTGCTTGTGGACATGTTGTCCTGAGTATACATGTGATAAACATCTGAATCTGAGTCGGAGTCTGTAGTGGGATTGCGTCTGTGTGTACTGAAGTGTTCCTGGGTCGTCAATACAGACAGCTGTGGATGTTCTCCTGTTTCTGGTAGTGTAGGTACAACAGATTCGATAGGGATATTGAATTGTTGACGACGGCTACATGTAACCAGCGGTTGAACGACAGACGGTTGTGAATGGTGGTAAGACAGTTTGTATTACAGTGGGAATAATGGGGTGGTCAGTTTGGTCAGTTCTAACCTTGTTAAGGAAACATGGTTATACAGTCAATATGCCTTTCTAGGTCATTAAAAAAAAGTGGAAACTACCCAAGGGTAGAAACACTAAGTTCGAGATCAGACAAGAGTAACGAGTAGAAGCATATGGGATTGAATGAGGATAAGAGACGATAGTCAATACATGCAATATGAGCTCGGTATATATAGGAGCTCGAACAAACAGCAGCAAACAACGCATGGTGTCCAATCAATGAGTCTGATGAGTAAGCCCAGCTTACAATCCCCTGGCATCTGATGCAGATCTGCAACAGAGAGCAAGTAATGAAGAAAGTTGAATGCTACAGCATACCCAACTGTTCTGATTCCAACACTTTGGATCATTCAAAATATGCTACCCAAACACATACTTCAGTCATATTCAATGTAGAACCCTGGCTCCGGACATGCCAAAAGGCTGTAGAATCCAGGCCAGCCAGTCACTGGCCGGTTAACATAGGATCAGTGCTGGCCAGTCTCTCTAGAAATAGTGTTAGCTAGCATATTACAACCAGGGTGATATACATAGATCATGGGCTGGCCAGATTTTGATAATGCATTCCAGTATGAGCCTATTGACCAATCATTATATGTAGGATCAGTGCTGGCCAGTTTATACTGAAATATTATTAGCATGGCCAGCCTCACTATATGACATGTAGTATTGAGGCTGGCCATTTTATACTCAAATATTGCTATCATGGCCATCTTGACTATATGACATGTAGCAGTGAGGCTGGCCAGGTGATACATAAATATTGCTAGCATGGCCAGCCTGAATATATATGACAGCTAGCTAGTTTATACTCTAATATTGCTAGCATGGCCAGCCTTACTGTATGACCTGTAGTATTGAGGCTGGCCAGTTTATACTTGAATATTGCCAGCATGGCTGGTCTGACTCTATACCATGTAGTTTAGAGGCTGGCTTTGAGTATAAACTGGCCAGCCTCAATATTACATGTCATATAGTAAGGCTGGCCATGTTAGCAATATTTTAGTACACCCGACCAGCCTCACTGCTACATGTCATATAGTGAGGCTGGCCATGCTAGTAATATTTTAGTATACCACCTGGCCAGCCTCACTGCTACATGTCATATAGTGAGGCTGGCCATGCTGGTAATATTTTAGTATACCACCTGGCCAGCCTCACTGCTACATGTCATATAGTGAGGCTGGCCATGCTAGTAATATTTTAGTATAAACTGGCCAGCCTCAATACTACATGTCATATAGTAAGGCTGGCCATGTTAGTAATATGTAAGTATACTCTGGTTAGCTTTAATATTATGAGTCATATAATCAGGCTAGTCATGCTAGCACTATTTATTCATAGACTGGCCAGCCTCACTACTACATATCATATAGTGAGGCTGGCCATGATAGCACTATTTATGTATAAACCGGCCAGCCTCACTGCTACATGTCATATAGTTAGGCTGGCCACAATATTTGACTTAATGACAAGTAGTAGTGAAGGTGGCCAGTTGGCATGACTGAAGTTGGATGACTAGCATATATATTGTCTTTAATCAACTATGAAGACAATCAACACACATTTGACTCTAGGAAAGCTGGCTTCAAAAGTTCTATCTTTATGGTGTGGCTGACTACAGTCTACACATCATTTAGTTACTGAATTGTGATATCTGAAAGACAATCCTAAGTTATAATTAACAGCTTGTCCTTGAATTTCTCCTCAGCTTCCATCACAAATGCTTTCCACACCAGCACCTGTCTATAAGCATAAGGTTGATGACCAGATTTCATGGCTTCATTCCACCATTGATGCCATTTTTCTTCTTGATGTTTGAACCAACCTATTGTCCACCCCATTTCATGTTGAACCAAACTCAACTCCTCCTCCCACCTGTTCCATCTTGCCTTGGCCTTCAGCCAGTTCATTCTGTAGACTAAAAACATAATTTTTGAATTACATCAATCACATAGACCATAATGTTACTCACATTCATTCATCCAAGCATCTTTTTGACTCTTCTTTGCGCCATTAACTCTCCAAAACCAAGCTAGTTTGTCTGATCCCTGGCCAAATCGATTCTCTTCTGTTACCTCCTTGTCAATGTTGAGCTGTTCAGGTAAGATTTCTTGATAAATATTCTCTAGAGAATCTTGATCCATGCCCAGTCTCTCCATAGCCAATCTTGCCCTTTGATAACTCCGGACATATTTTTTGATTTTGATGTGGCAACATTGAGCTTCTTGCTTGGACCTTGTCCCAGTCCACACAGAATTAGCACTTCGAAAGTGTTGCCTGTAGATGATGGCCTTATGACCAAGAGCCAACTGAATCCTTTCAAGGCAATCATTGGCTTGACCTTTTCTCAGCTCCAGTTCCTCTGCCTGTAGGGCTAATAAATGAGCCAAAAAAACTTGATCATGAGGAACTGATGATGGCATCCAGAGGCCCATATGTTCAGCTGGAATTTCATCATCCACCAATTCTGAATCATCTTCAAGGTTGACAGGATGAGTCTCCCAGTCTTGCTCTTCATCATCTGCCTTGAAAAATCTAGGATCATCTGTGTGCACTATACCTGCTTCCAGCTCTATTCCCTCTGTCATAGCATCAGCTGTTTCATGGAATTTGGTAATCCGAGCTGATAGTTTCTGTCATTTCTCTTGAAGAGCAACCTTCTGAGCAGCAGTGGCATTAGATGGGAGTTGACGAATATCTGATCTTAACCCATCCCTACCATGAATGTGGTCATGCTGTCAAACTTAAATAAAATATGACATACTGGGCATCCTCAAGGTTGATACCTTGAATGATCCAAGAGACTGTTCCTAACCTTCCTGTTTCAGCATTCTCTGCTTCAGTTAATCTTAGTTGAATTTCAGCCATTGTAGGGGCTCCAAAATTCCAATGACAAACTGTGGTTAGCCTTGATTTGCCTTGGAAAAATAGTAGGGATTGATTACCTTGATCAATCTTGAGCTGATAAATGACAAGATATTCACCTCACTCCTCCATTGCCTTCTTCTCATCATTTTCCCATTCAGCAATTTTTTGTTTATCTAATGCACTTGTCAGCTCATCAAAAGGAAGCTTTGTATCCCTTATCCCCTTGATGGCTTGTTGGTGCTTCTTCAAGAGTGTCTTGACTGTGCTATCATGATTAATTACTTCTGTAATGAGAAAATGAACACATACCAAGTCCAACTAGTTTCTTCCAATTTGAGTCCCACATGTGATCATCCAAAATTTCCTACTGATGACATTTACTCATGGATCGAGCAGTGGGTGATATCTTGTTGAAAGATGCCCAGAGAGTCTCTAGTATTTCACCATCTACTTGGCCAGCCCCTTGAATGAAGTTGAGACTAAATCTTGCAAAACATGGAAGTTTGTGTGCACTCAGATGAAATTTACCAACTGCTGTCAAAACTTGACTCTGTTCAGGTAGAGACAACCCTGGGCAGTTGGCTACACATTCAGCAAAATGAATGCACCACTGACACCCTACATCATAGATGATAAGGGTGGTATCAATGCCATGAGAATGCCCATTGATAGCATTGCATATTGAATAGTCAACATTCATGTGGCTAGAAACATGCATGAGCTTATTGAAAGACTTCAATCTCATAATAAAAATTTACTGTTCACCCTTCTGAAAGTCCACCACTGCATGAGGAACAAAACACCCATGTCGTGCACAAGCAGTGGCACCTACACCAGTTGCTCGAAGATTGCTTCTATTGGTGTTGGCTGCATTGACTGCACAATGATTACTGCAAGAGGATTTCTGTGATAAATATCTAGTTAGAACACACAGAGGTGGAAATACCAGAAAAAAACATACATCCTTACTTTCCACAGCCAATGACAAATGAGCCTGGTACTCAGCCTCTGTCACCATATACCCTAGACCATCAGAAAGGGAGACATCAAGGTGAGGTTGTCTCATATTCATATGTTGAGCAGTGAAGTTGCCATCCACAACATATCTTCGCATGATCAACCAGCTGATAAATAAGGAGTTAGCACAATTTTCCAAACAAAGTCACAGCAGATAGATAGCCAGTGGCCCCATATGTGTAGTCTACATAAACCAGCCAGCTGGTTGATATATAATACCACAGCTGGCCACTGCCCCTGTAGGGCCTGTAGGAATAAGATGGCCAGTCTGTCAATTTGCTGAAGCATGGCTGGCCAGCATGTATATGCTAGATGTAGGAGGGGTGCTGGCCAGTATGAGGGCACATATAATAACTAGCCAGCTGGTGCAAGTAATCATACAATAGATAAACACTTGCCTTTCATACTTGTCCTGCCAATGAAATGGCATATTTATTCCAGGCTGTGGACAGACAGCACAAAATAGAGCTAAGTTGCCAGGTCCAGGCTTTACTAATGAATCATGTCCAAATCCAAATCGTTTTCAATTCATCAAATCCCTCCATTGATGAGACACCCTCATCAGTTCACAATATTGATCCTGACAAAATATGACTTATCAACAATAATCCATGATAAGTAAGACTTACTGGCACAGAATCTGGGAAAGCATTATTGGTCAGGTGACGAAGCTTTTGGAAGAAACTTGATGCAGATGTCTTGCACTCAAGGGCATCAATGAGAAAGTTGTCAAGAACATTGAATGTGAAGGCAGTTCAAGGGCGGGATATACTGGCTGGAAATAATCCTGCTTTGAGCAACTGCAAGTATTGTTTTGATGATCCAGGACAATGACACCAGAGTATGTTGTGAGTGAATACTCCAGTGGAATGAATGATGGTTAGGGAAGTGGTTGTTGGAAGTGAATCGGTGGTGGTGTGTACTCCAGTTTCCTCACCATGCTTGTTCATAGTTTCATCTATATCCTCCCATTCCAAGGAGCCTTGAGAGCATGGACATGGCTGTCCTCTGTGACCCAGGTGCCATATATAACCAAGCTGGGTGAGGGATGTGTCACAGAAGCACTTTCTGTTCCACTGTTGTATCTTATGAAAGGGTAATGACTGGTGGGCTGTAAGAATGCATGCATGGCACCATGAATGGTCACCAGAGCAAGTCAAGCACCAGAGCAATCCTTCTTCACCCTGACAAGATTTGCAGAGCCCTCCATTGGCCAAATTTTCTGACTCCAAGATAATATCCAGGAATAAGTCACGATAAATGAGATATTCATGAATGAAGTCATTTTGAGTCTTGAATTAAATGTTTGACTTAGTCATGAAGATGTTTGGATTTAACCAGATGTACCTGCCTTAGTTTGTCGTCTTGGATTATCTGTATATAACATAAAATCTCCATGAACCTCTCCATCATGTTCTTGAATGTTGTCTAGTCCTTGATGATGGTGCTTAATTTTTTTCTGTGGGCTAGAGGCAGGTGAAGGCTGCTCTGACGACTCATAACAAGGATCAGCACATGATTCCACCCATGTTGGTTTTCTCCTTTTCTTCATAATTTTTTTGTGAGAAACATACTGAACATCCAAGTCCTTCCCTTTGGATAATTGTCCTCTGTCTTGAAAAGAGAAAGTATTGGACTTTAGACGAGCTTTTTTCTTGCCAGACATGATGGTGTAATGTGCACTGCAGCCAGAGAATGCGAAATTTGGTTAACTATCGCTAGTATCATTAAAAAAATTTCAAGAGTCCCAATTTGCTCCACTGAGATAACCATCAGATCTCCCTAGATCTCCCTTCTCACACACTTCCTAGGTCTATGATCTGTAACACTACTTCCCAATAATTGTAACAAGTCCATCTGAACTGGAAATGCTGGCTTGGACACCCCTACATGATCATGAACCTTGTCCTTCATAAAATGTGCAACAACAAATCTTTCTCCAATTTTCCAGGGACCCACTGAGTGCTCCAAAACCTTCCCACCAATATAAGCAATGGTTCAGGGAAGAAATGATAAGGTTCATACCTTGCCTGCAATGAATACCAATGTTCCAGGGAAGTAATCAAGTTCCACATTGAGATCTTTAATGGAAAAAGTTGCATCATGCCCAATGCCCAAACTGGCTAGAAGGTCATAATGGGATTGTGCCCCACCAGCATCATGATGACTCAATGTAATCCAATTAGCAATAAGCTCCATTCCAGTAAAAATTGAAGGCCATTCAGACACTGGCACTGGTTTTTTAGGCTGCCTAGTGACATTCAATACCTTTGAGACTGTGGCTGAGCCTGCCTCAAATAGCTCAGGAGCAATGATAGCTGTTATGGCATTGAAGAAAAATTCAGTGCCTGAGATAGCCTTTAGCCAATGTTGAACTGATTTAATGGAATAGGAAGCTGATGGCACTAAAGGATCTTGAAGCCTCTAAATCACTGATCATGTGAGAAATTTGATGTCAATGAAACCCTCAAAAATAAAATTAAGTTACCTCTCATCTTTGCATAAAATAAGCAGGGGACATAGTGACCCGTCCTGCTCCAAATTTTCCTCTGCCCTCAGGCACCAGAAAGTTGTCTGAATGCCAGGAGTGTTTCTTGTCAATGGCTGATTCAGTGACTGGAATGGATTTCAGCAAATAATCATGAAGTTCTGTGGTAGCAGTGTTCATCAAATCCTTCATTAATTAGCTGTCACTATGGAAAATTTTAAACTTAATAAGGAGAAACTTACCACATGACTACAGGACAAGATATTGGGGAGGTACCAAACCAAAATCTTGCCATGATTATCGACAATTGTAGCTGGTTCAGAAATTCTCCCTAGTACTGCCATCGGAAAATATTTGCCAAGTTTTTTCTGTTCTGTTGATGGGGCCCCATCTGGCTGGCCATAGGAGGATTTCACCATGTCAGCATACCGACCGACATCCCATGTGACATAGTCTATCTCACAAATGTCAACTTATTAAATTAGCATTGATTCTACAATGGCTTACATGGATTAGTAATTGCATGGGAAATAGTCAAGGAAGCATGACGTATTTCATATTGTGTCACTAGAGCGGAGCTGTGACCTGCAGGCTCTGATTGGGACACACAAGCATTTAGTTGCAACCGGATCCTCACTCTTTATCAATGTCAATTAGCTACTTGGATCATAATTGACTGATAATCACACATACCATGCCTTTTGCAGTAGATGAGACTGGAGGGCACTATCTTTGTAGACAGGCACTGTAGAGGCTTCCTTCATAATTTTTGTTATCTCAGCACTCAGCAAGGCTTGAAGGTTCCTTGACTCTGGCTCTAATGAGGCCATGACACAAGTCAGTCACTAAGACTACAGTGGAGGATTGGTTCAACCTGGTTTCTTGGCAAAAAATTTAAAATTAAAATATGGTTTGAATTAGGTTTGATGAATTTGATCAAACCATGTGAATTTAATTTAGCCTCATATGGGTCACCCCCATTAAGCTATTATTAGTATTCAGTTAGCGATGCTCATTGTTTTCTGAAGGAAACATCCAAACAACACCTGTGCATTTTTTACCAAAGATCCAGAGTCCTAGTTACTGTGAAAAGTACAAGCTCTATGATGTAGCAGTGCTTAAGTGTGATATACTGAGATTATTGATGAGCAGGAATCTGATAGTGATTGCAGAACCATTTAGATCTTTGTAGTCTAGCCCACTTCAAAGTGCAAAAGCCAAGTAGTGAATCTTGTAGAATAAGGCATGACCCAACAGGCTTGCTTCCATAACCACTGTCAACACATCAATGTTCACCAGAACCTTTCCAATGGTAGGTCACACACTCCTATTGTACGTTGGTCAGGTGGGCATCGCTACAGGGATCCCAAGCTTACTGGAAGTATCCACACCACAGTTCTAAACCTTCACCTATGGTTGGACTTCACGCCCTACCATTAGGAAGGTTCTGGTGAACATTGATGTGTCGACAGTGGTTATGGAAGCACACCTGAGCAAGCTTGAGATCCCTATGGCAATGCCCATCTGACCAACATACAATAGGAGTGTGCAACCTACCATTGGAAAGGTTCTGGTAAACATTGATGTGTCGACAGTGGTTATGGAAGCAAGCCTGAGCAAGCTGGGGATTCCTGTGGTGACACCCATCTGACCAACATACAATAGGAGTGTGCAACCTACCATTGGGAAGGTTCTGGTGAACATTGATGTGCCACAGTTCTAGACCTTCACCTATGGTAGGGCACACACTCCTATTGTATGTTGGTCAGATGGGTGTCGCCACAGGGATCCCCAGTTACTGGAAGTATCCATACCACAGTTCTAAACCTTCACCTATGGTTGGACTTCACACCCCACCATTGGGAAGGTTCTGGTAAACATTGATGTAACTCTTGCTGGTCTAGTTACATCAATGTTTACCAGAGCCTTCCCAATGGTAGGGCGTACACTCTGCTTGTATGTTGGTCAGATGGGTGTCGCCACAGGGATCCCAAGCTTACTGGAAGTATCTACACCATAGTTCTAAACCTCCACCTATGGTTGGACTTCATGTTGCCGGTCTAGTTGTGTTGGTGCATGAGAATATTTCCACGATCACGTGACTTTTCATAGTGGCAAAAAAACAAGTATATGAGGTGCCCAATGTTATAGCAAGACATGCAGTACATAAGTATTCATTACTACAGTGTTCATAATACAACAAAAAATAAAGAGAAGTGCACGACTTTGATGAGGGGGCCCTCCTCACCAAAGCTGTACACTCCAAGAAAGTCTACATAAAGATTATGACCCTGCTGAACAATTAGATATAATTAAAATCAAAGTAAAGCACTTAGCTTTCAAAGTTATATCATGACAATGTCCTGTAAGACTCATCAGCAAGAAAATGTCTGTGGAGTCAGACATGACTTACAGTTGAATAAGAAACAATTGCCTAACATTAAAGTAAGGTGCTTAGCGCTGAAAATTATATCATGACAAAGTCCTGTAAGACTCATTAGTGAGAAAATTAGTTCGAGTCAGATGTGACTTACAGAGTTGAATAAGAAAAATCATCTGCAAGGTAGGAGCTGCTAACAAGAACATGCACTGGGAATGAGCAGGAGCCACTCACAAGTGGCATGCACTGCATGAAAGTCCCCCAGAATCAATAGTGGGAGCCACTTACAAGTGGCATGCACCACATTAAAGTCCCCCAGATTACCCACTGCAAACAAATACACTAGAGAAAGACATAGCATTAGCGCGTGGTGAACAGAATGAAAGACTTACCATAGACTTCCAGGCGCTAGATACAAAGACAACTGTAGATATTTATATATATATTAGCGCGTGGTGAACAGAACAAAAGACTTACCTGAAAGAAACCCCAGATGCTAAGTCACAATGCCAGACAGACGCAGGGTACAACACTAATATAAGACACTAGAGAGAGAAAATGTTAGCACGTGGTGAAATGAATGAAAAAACTTACTAGAGAGACACCCAGATGCCAATACACATACTTGAGACAAAGACACCAGAAAACTAGAGAGAGAAGTCAGCGCGTAGTGAACTGAATGAAGGACTTACCTGACACTGAGTTCTGTAGAGACGAATATAAGACACTAGAGAGAGAAAATGTTAGCGTGTGGTGAACCGAATGAAAAAAACTTACTAGAGACACCCAGACACCAATACACATACTTGAGACAAAGACACCAGAAAACTAGAGAGAGAAGTCAGCGCATGGTGAACAGAATGAAGGACTTACCTAACACTAAGTTCTGTAGAGACAAACATTAGCAAACAGTATACAATGAAGAAAAAACTTACCAAGCGTGAAAGTTAGCATTATGGTAGATCCTTTGGATCCTTGCAGGCTGCAGCCCTGCAAGGACCCAAAGGGTACCATAGATTAGTGAGAAAGAAAAGGAGTGTAGTGTGTGGTGGAACAGCAAAGTCAACCGCTTGTTTGGACTGACGTGTTTATTTACATGTTGTTTGTACATATTTGTTTCACACATTTGTGGCAACACAAGTCCAGCATGTCTCTTGCTTGCACTCTACATACTTACATACTTATACCATTGTTCTCAGCGTGATACCAGTCTAAATACTCAGCTTTCATATACACTCGGCAGCTGCCCTCATCCCAGCATCCGCGACTGCACTATGCCCTGCACCAAACAAACTTGTAAGAAGTCGACTGGTGGCATGGCGCCATGCGTCACCCTCAACCTACCTGGCGCTACTTCGAGGTTAGCAGTGGGGACTAGGGAGACTTATGAGGAGGAGAGATTGGTACACAATAATGTGCGTCATAATGCCCTTTTTCCTCTAATATTTGAACTAACTACATCTATACACATCTACCCTACAGTTCTGTCTTGTTTGTCATGACAGATCTGTCAACAACGAGTGCTTGTTCATGTGCGACTCATGTCCGCGCACCATGTGCTCCTATTGCTTGCAGATCCCGCCAAGTCACAAAGATGCTATCTCTGGAGACAGCATCAAATTTGTTTGCATATCCTGCCATATTGGAACTGAAGACCATGGCTGCTGCCCCCAAAAGTCTTACTTTGTGAGTTCCTAACTTTTGTTATTGTTTTTTGTTGTATATTGATTCAATCATATATATATTATCACTACAGGGATTTTACTGTGACGGGAAGCCCATTTTCAACACTTTCCTCCAGATCTGTGGGACGCTCGAATTTTCTCACCAAGCACAGGTTTCAGCTGAAACTGTGATCTTTGTCCACCTTAATCTCATTGACAACAACACGACAGGCAGCCCATTCAAACTTGCACACGATTTTCTTGTGGTTGCCTTGTGATGGCAGTTGGAAATGCATTATCTTTGGGATCTCCAACCACACTGACAATACCTTCAGCGATCCCTTTGTAGGGTACAAGGGCACAAAGAAAATATATGTTGCTACTCCCATCAATGCTGTAAGTCCGTGTGTTTGGTTTTGTGTGTGTACTGACAGTCCGAAACAAAGTTTCTGGATATTGTGCTTGGTCCTTTCAAGGATCTCATTGAGCGCGCCACCAAGTCATACTTATGGCTATTCTGTTGCAGCGCTATCGTCAATAACTCCGAAAGCTTTGCGAACTTGAAGACCTCAGTACTGAAGTAAGTTATTTGTTGATCCATCCTGTGTCTGACTGAATCTGTATATACTAGTCATCGACTTTCTGCTACTGTAGCCTTCAATGCAGTACATTTCCAGCCCAGTTTTACTGCCCATCTTCTTCTTGCATTCATTGAGCATGTCATCATTGAATGATTTCCTATTAGTCACACATTTCCTCGTATGCTGGGCCACTCCTACAATTTGGGTTGGCACTCCAACATCTTCTTGTTCACGAAGAATTCCGACTCATTGGATGTTTGTAAGTTTGCATGGACTCATGCTCTATTTCGCCCTTGGGGGCAGTACCTTCCTGTTCAATGCCCAAAATGTGGGTTGACTCATGGACTTCGGTGAACCAGAACAAGGTGTATTACTTTGAATGCAAGAATCGCATGTGCAAGCAGTCCTTCAAGTTCTGCCAACCAGAGAACTTCACCAGAGTTATTACCTATGGTAAATCACCTCAATCATCTTGGATCCAACTTACCATGTAGTGATATGATTTCTTTACTATGACATTGAATATCAGTCACCTCTTTATTGGTAGAATTGTAGTTGAATTTGTTATGACTTTGAATATTAGTCACCTCTCTGATCATATAGTTTGAATGCGGTCAGGTGATTACAATCACATGAATCAATCACAATCACATGACCTTGTTGATCACAATCATATGCCTGATTATTGAGATTTTCGTCCAGCCACACTGTGACTATCAGTACTGTTTGACCACAGCATTACATTTTTCAACAATATCTTCTTGCTCATCTAGCTATGTCTTCAGACTGGACTTGTAGCTTCAGAACTATCCTCGTCAGTTATAAATCTGACTTCTTGGCTGTAAAAGATTCAAAGTCAGGACAGTCTCGTGTGATCAAGAAAGTTCATAAGGCCATAGTTGCAGCTCACAAGGAACAAGGTGAAAAAGTACCTTTGCCAAGTTCTTTCAAGAAGGTACTATTTTCACTGCTAGGATATTTGACCGGTCTAATACTATGCTACTTACAGGCACTTAAAAAATACTATGCGGACCAAATTGATGATGGAGAATCTGATGGGGAAGGAGCTGCAAAGGAAAGGGAGATCAGTGCCTGTCCAAAGGAGGCTTCATTCTACAAGAAAAAGCTGACAGACTGGGATATGACCCAGAAATTGTTTAAACATGAAATCAATGAATTTGACAAGGCAGAGCAAGCCAGGAAAGGTGTGAATGATCCCATCAAGTTTCGCACTGGTCATGCACGAGAATGGTTCAACAAAATGTCACCCACACAGAAGAAAGAAGTCGAGTATGCACGAGAGAAGTGGAACAAGGAGGGGGCACCTGAAGAAAGCCAGGCCATGTGAGCTCTGTGAAATTTTTGTAGGGTTTCATGTCTCACATCAGCTTGCAGTTACTGCAAGAATAACCTCAAGAAAGTGCTTGAAGAGTTTTCTGAGCAACTTCATTGTACTATGGGTTGCCATGTTGTGATGCTCATTAGTCACAAAAAATGAGCAGACCAGACATTAAGCGTCGCCTTGTGAGTATTCAGGATGACTATAAATCTTCAAACCAACAAACTGTACACCTCTAGACATGAATTTCTTCCTCAGAATGCCAAAAAAAGTTTCTTGGTCAGCTCAGACAGCATCAAAGAGTGGGCTTCAACTGGCTTTGAGTTTTTTGCAGAGTGGGCAAAGACCAAGTATTGTATGTTTATTAAATCTTGATTTTACACACACTAGTTGACTATCATTAATAGACCCAACAGCTAATTTAGACTACAAGGAAGAGGATGAACATGAGCTACCTAAAGTTGTGTTAGACAATGAAGGCTATGCGCTACTTCCTTCTCGTCAGGAAGTCACACTCAAAAATCAACAAGAACTCATAAGAATGATTTTTCATACTGCATACAGTAAGTGTCTATGTCTTGGATAGCTATATGCACGGTCAATCAGTGTATATTTATAGAAGTTTTCACTGGCAGCAGTAAGCCTGTGCCATGGCGCACCATCACTCCTTGCCCATCTGAATATTTGGAGGCTGGTTCAATTCCAGCTAACTTGGTCTTCTGTGACCCCTCTCACATGAGAGCAAAGGATATTGATATCCTCTGGAGTTATTGGGAGAGGCGGAGTACCACACAGAAGAGACTTGTCACTTTTATCAAGGCAAGGTCATGTGACATGAGGATTGATCTGCCACACAGTCCAAGGGATGGAGCTAGTACCAAGAAGGATAAAGCTTATGCTGAGGTTACCTCAGAAGATGATGAACAACATAGTTCAGCTAATTTGGATACTACATTGGCTGCAGCATCACCAGTGGAGGTGCTATGTAGTGACTGTTTTGCATTTTTGGATGCCCTCAGCACTGATAGGTCTTACCTTGAGCTGGTAGACGCAGTCAAGGATCTGGCTATTATGATGGAAAATCTTGTAAGTGTTCAGGTAATCTTAGATATGAGTTGATCCTAACATTATTCACTAGCAATTGCTACAGGAGGAGCTGGAGTTACCTAACTGGGTTAATTGGTCTTGGAAAGACTCTTATCTTCTGGAGTCTGTGCACGAGTCACAGGACATGGTGATGGCTAGCTTGGAGCTGATGAGAAAAGCCCCAATTCAGTCTGTGTACTCAGCTGCCCTAGTGGTCTTAGGCCTTGGAATGATTTTGAGGGACTGTAAGCGTGTCATAGAGTATGAAGAAGATGAGGCCCCCCCTGGTACCCCCTCCTACTTGGCCAGTTCAAACTTGGACCTTCAATGTATCATTAAGGTGGATGATGCAATCAGTCATATGGTATGTAAGGTGGTAGGTCTTATTGAGGTGGCAATGAAGGCCGCTTCAGGTCACTCCGATAATGGTGATCAGGAGGAGGAGATGGAGGGAGCTGATGGTGAGGAGGATAAGACAAACGAGAGAGAGAAGAGTATAGAGCAGGACCAGGAAGGTGAGCAAGAGTTGGTGAGGGGAGATATGGATGTGCAGATGGAGGAGGTGGGGAATGCCTATGACGAGGAACAGGAGGAGGGCATGGAGAAAGGAAAGAAAAGGATGAAATCTCAGACTTCAGCTAGGAAGAGCAAGAAGGCAAGGTCAGAAGATGAACCTATTCAATGATCTACCAGAACTAGGCAACCATCTATGAAGAATAAGAGGTCTTAATGTGTTACCATAGATATCTTATCCTGTAGTCAAATGTTTGTTGATTGTCTTCATAGTTGATTAAAAACAATATGCTAGTCATCCAACTTCAGTCATGCCAACTGGCCACCTTCACTACTACTTGTCATTAAGTCAAATATTGTGGCCAGCCTAACTATATGACATGTAGCAGTGAGGCTGGCCGGTTTATACATAAATAGTGCTATCATGGCCAGCCTCACTATATGATATGTAGTAGTGAGGCTGGCCAGTCTATGAATAAATAGTGCTAGCATGACTAGCCTGACTATATGACTCATAATATTAAAGCTAGCCAGAGTATACTTACATATTACTAACATGGCCAGCCTTACTATATGACATGTAGTATTGAGGCTGGCCAGTTTATACTAAAATATTACTAGCATGGCCAGCCTCACTATATGACATGTAGCAGTGAGGCTGGCCGGGTGTACTAAAATATTGCTAACATGGCCAGCCTTACTATATGATATGTAATATTGAGGCTGGCCAGTTTATACTCAAAGCCAGCCTCTAAACTACATGGTATAGAGTCAGACCAGCCATGCTGGCAATATTCAAGTATAAACTGGCCAGCCTCAATACTACAGGTCATACAGTAAGGCTGGCCATGCTAGCAATATTAGAGTATAAACTAGCTAGCTGTCATATATATTCAGGCTGGCCATGCTAGCAATATTTATGTATCACCTGGCCAGCCTCACTGCTACATGTCATATAGTCAAGATGGCCATGATAGCAATATTTGAGTATAAAATGGCCAGCCTCAATACTACATGTCATATAGTGAGGCTGGCCATGCTAGCAATATTTGAGTATATACTAGCTAGCTGTCATATATAGTGAGGCTGGCTAAGCTAGCAATATTTTAGTATAACCTGGCCAGCCTCACTACTACATGTCACATAATCAAGTGGGGCATGATAGCAATATTTTAGTATCGACTGGCAAACCTCACTGTTACATATAAACTAGCTAGCTGTCATATATAGTGAGGCTGGCTATGCTAGCAATATTTCAATTTAACCTGGCCAGCCTCACTACTACATGTCATATAGTGAGGCTGGCCATGCTAATAATATTTCAGTATAAACTGGCCAGCACTGATCCTACATATAATGATTGGTCAATAGGCTCATACTGGAATGCATTATCAAAATCTGGCCAGCCCATGATCTATGTATATCACCCTGGTTGTAATATGCTAGCTAACACTATTTCTAGAGAGACTGGCCAGCACTGATCCTACATTAACTGGCCAGTGACTGACTGGCCTGGATTCTACAGCCTTTTGGCATGTCCGGAGCCAGGGTTCTACATTGAATATGACTGAAGGGTCTGACCCAAAATAGAGGACACAACAACACTGGCATGTGTGACCACTGCTTATATTGTAGTGTCCATTCCTTTCTATCATTGCCAGCCTCTGGTAAAATCAACTCTCATCTGAACTTGCCGAACTGAAAATCTTCAAAATGACCAATATCAGAGCCCTACAGCAAACAAGGAGAGCACTGCACCTTCAAACACACCAAGAAATACTTCTCCAGTACTTCTGTTTCGATCATGGAAACATAGGCATGGCTTCTACACCAATGAAGACAAACACCGGGACAAAATCAATTCTGAAACTGGCAGCGAATTTGAAGGGGGGATACACATCCATATCCTACTGTCCAGATGACAGGCAAATGATCAGCTGATCTTATGACAGGACCACTCAGAAATGGGACATGTAAGGAGATTAAGGAGGCACAACATGTTTATGAGAAGGTATGTGCGGTGGTGGTACCAAGGGTCGACAGGTTGTCACTGGTGGTGGGGATTATGATTGTGCAGAGTTGAAAGGCTGGGAGATTGAGACCAGGATTGTTAAAAAATTTCAAGGCAACTGAAAAGAGATCAGCTGCATTGATATCTCTGCAGACAGAAAACTGCTAGCAAACAGGACAGGAAATGTGGCATGGATATGGAACCTGGGTACTGGGAAACACATGGCTGGATTATTTGAGACCGTTGATTGTGTGAGCACAGCTTGTTTCTGATCAGACTCGAAGAAAGTCGCAATGAACTTGTGGACAGGGGGCTGGCTTGAAAGTTGAGGTCTGGGATGTTGAACCAGAGAAATCAGATGTGAGTAGGGGAATCCCTTGCAAAATCAGATGAATCACAAATGTCCCTCCAATTTGCCCATACCAGCCATGTTTGATAAGCCGGTCATCGGTACTGGCCCCATCTCCAGAGCTTCTGTGTGCAAAAGTAGCCTCGAACATCACAAACTCGACCATCCATGGCATGAAAACCATATACATCAATAAATTAGCACATTCCTTGGCACCACTTTGTGCAAAAGGTTAAATCTTATTTACATCTTATTTACAATTATTTACTTGGCGCATTTGTTGACAAGTTGAAAAGAAGCATGATGCAAACAAAGCACTGATAAGCACTGCAAGCATACAGAAGTGACTTCGTATATTTCAAGCACAAAAAGTATAGTAAGTCTACATCTACTTATGTACCTGTTATTGCTGATTGACGATCTGGACAGTTGATGGCTTCAAAAATGTTGTTCGAGGCCGAGGCAGCAAACGCCAATGGGACAATGTTGAGATAAGGGCCAATTTGATGATTTGTGCTGAGGCGGTTGCAGAGGGAGTGGAGGCGAATGAAGAAGGGATAGAAGCGTTGTTGGGGCTCTGGGAGAGGGTGAGGAGGTTCTGGACCAAGAAGGATCGTGTCTGAGTCTGTGTTGCTCAAGTGTAAGGTGACTGTATACCAAAGTGAGTACCAAAATATCTTGTGGTATTGGAACACTTACTGATCATGCTATGGATAGTATCATCTTGCTTGTTCAGACCTGTAAACACAAGCCATTAGCATTGTAGCACATGTACTATATAGAAGAATGCACCCCGCCTGTATTGTGCACATCACTGAAAGTTTCGACTGATGCCCTGGGACCTGACCATTAGCAATGGACTGAGGATTGGATTGAATGACCATTTCGTTGTTGATATCGAGCTTGTAACACGCATGAATGTGCTGGGAGAGGATGGAGAAGATGGTAGGTTGTCTGTGTCGTCAGGCAGAGAGGAGCAGGACTGCCTGCTGGGAGATGATGGTGGAATACGAGGTGGTGTGTTTTCATGCTCTAGCTTGGGAAGACCTGAAAGGGAGAGATGAGGGGATCTGAGCTCTGGAGGATGGTTGATGAGCACACATGATGACTGTGTCTGCAGTCCGCAAGTTGAGCCCCAAACCACCAGCTTGTGTCAACAGGATGGAGACTGAATCCTTTGCATTGAACTGCTGTATGTGTAAGGCATGCTCTTCCATCTTCGTACCACCATCAAAACAGAGGTACTTCCAGCCCATCATCTTCAAGAAATCTTCCATGATGTCCATGACCTTTGTCATTTGGAAGAAAATGGGGACCTGATAGACACAATGATCAGTACAACTCAGGCAATTATAGGTGCAATGCACCCTGTGACCCACTGCAAAGAACTTCGAAAGGATGTGCAACAAGAGCTCAAGTTTCTCTTCTTTGTTCACATTTGGGAAGGTTGTTCTGAAGGGGGGTGCTGGTGAGAATGAGGTGGAAGTGAGAATGGTAGGTACTGCGCACTCCACATGATGGCTCTTCGTGACATATCTGGAAGGTTGTTCTGAAGGATGGCGATGAAGTACCAGTTGTTAAGCATGCCTTCAAAAATGTTGAGCTTCCAATCCAGCCTTCGCAAGTTTACTGAGTTGGATATCTGAGCAAAGACAAAGGCATTAAAGACCAGCGTCTGCACAATGGTGGCATTCCCTGATGTGTCTGCGAAGCACAGGGGGTGCCGGTTAGGATAAGGTGGTAGCAGGAATGGTAGTACTGCACGCCCCACATGATGGCTCTTTGTGTACATAGCCTCAAGGTGAGGCTTGTCAAGAGGGGAGACACATCAAGGAGTAAGATATTCTATTGGGATCTGACCATTAAAAACAGACCAAAATATGAATTGAAGACTTACCTATGCCATACATGGCGGTCAGGAGGCTATTTCAAAGGCATGGTGATCGGTGAACTTATTGACATAAAATGAGTGGAAAGAATCAATAGAATGGTAAAACATGAGGCCATGAGGGATGTAGTCAGAACTGTATATAGTAGCAGGTGTGCTGCATGGAACACTGTCTTGATATGAATCACAGCAGGGTGCTGAGAACCATCCTCATGGAAACTGGGATGGACCATTCACATGCCAGTGTCTTCATCAGCACAATCATTAATCTTCTCAAACCATTGAATGAGAGTGCATGGATATACTTCCCAGTTGTGATTGAAAGAAAAGAAGCATATGATTCTCGCAACTTCAAGTCCTCGCATGCCTTGAGTGTCCGAATCAGTGTTGATGAACACACAGTTGTTGCATGGGTGCTCATTTCTCCAGAGTGGACATGCATGGATATGTTCCCATCACATGCCACCAGTACCACTCAGATCACTGGGAGCAAAGAAAGTTGCAGCAGCAGAATTGAAGACCTGGAGCTTGCCTTCATGCCGAGGCAAGCTACCAGTTTGGACATCTGCGGGATCGCGGGGATCATCTTGGCTGAGTTGAGTGAACAAGAAGTGTTGAATGAGGTGTCACAGGTCTGGAACAGCAACTCCACATGCTAATGCTGCTACTGTTTGTGCCCGTTTTTGTTCTGTATGATACAATAGTTAGCATCGAGGGTAGACACTGCTTGGTATCACTTATGAGGAGTTTTGGCAAGCTGTACATAAGCAAGGACTGTTGGACCATCCACTATCTCACCATCATCAATATCAATGACTGGTTGCAGTTCAATGTCATGGGCATCTGGCTGTGGTGGAATAGGAGGGACAGCTTGTTCATCTTCATCTAGTGCTATATGTTGCTGTTTGAGTATGCAAGAAGATGATCAGAGAAAGAAATGTTGAACAGACTTACCAAGAGTGGCTAAAGCACTTGACAAAATAGTACCAGTGAGCATCCCTAATGCATCAAAGTCTACATGGGATGCTGCAAGCTTGTCAAGGTGTTGATTGGTTACAAGCATCTGACCAAGGGCATTGTGCCTGCTTGACCAATGCCAGGGCTCCTTTACAGCCTTGATGTGTTTTTATTCCGTAATTGAGGAGCATAGTCTGTTCGGGGCACCAAAGAGTTGAATCATGTCCGCATAATGAATCATTGAGTGCTGGCGAGGGAGTGAGAAGGTAGGAACGACAAGATCAAATATCTTGCAATAGTGATGGAAACGGTGAAGTGTGTCTTGAATCTGATTTAAGGTATCTTTGGTGACAACATCGTGCCATGCAAGATAACAAAATTCTAACAATGCGCAAAATGCATGAACCATATCTCCAGGTATGTGGCCTTTGATAGCTGGAAGAAAGACCTTCATGAGCACTTTCAAATCATCACCTGTCCACTGTTTGAAGTTGCGGCCTTGAGGAAATCATTGTAGACCAGCAAATGATGGTACAGCAGCGACTCTAACTTAAATTAGACAATAGTATTAAGATAATGAATAAAGTAACATACCTGCAATCTATGTCACTCATAATCTCCTCTGCCCGCCTGGTCCTGTGTGCAGCCTTGAGGTACTTTGCTACCCAGTCGACGAGATGGTCTTTGAATGCACCTTTAATGAGCTGATGGAGGAGGTCAAATGACAGTAACTCGTGGATATCTGCTTGGGGGAAGTTGTTTGTAAAGGGCTGCACAATAGATATTAGCTTGGTATTGCAAAGCGACCAATTCCACTCACAATGAGATCGCCAATGATACTGAATTCATCCCATAATACATCCCCGTGTAGCTCATCAATTAGGAAATCAGTATGCCCATGACAGTGATACATGCCACTGCCATTGAGGTTCGTTCGAACTGCAATACATCTATGTGTATCATTAGTACAGATGGATACTGATTACAAGCTCCAATACTCACTTTGGGCACCAATGCTTAACAATACAAGATAGCACTAATTGTTCCTCATAATCCACTATGTAGGGTCCTAGACTGTAGATAATGCACTGAAAATGACCATCTCCACAGTGCACAACTTCGTATTTGGTCATTGCAGATTTCAAGCTGGAGAGAATAGCAGATAGTGAGCTGTGGAATAGCTGGCGATGAAATATCCGAAACATGTTGTCTTTTGAATGCTTCCTGTCAGCTGTAGTATAGTAAGTTAAATGATGCACAATAAAATTTAGAAAAAACACATACTTTTGGGTATGGTGAGGAAACTGATTATGACAAGAGCATTGCGGTGAGCACACCATATGTTGTTGCATACATTGCCAATTGAGGCATAGAGGGGATAGTACTCATTGTTACCGGTGCCCACAGAAACGGTAGTTTTATCACTACTGAGAATGATTGGGACTAATGCAGATCCATGTGCCTCTGGATCTTTTGATATGGTGTCCTTGGTGAAGTGTTAGCTATGCCCCAACTCGGAGCAGTAATAGCTGGAAACATACTGCTTGTTGCCATGCCCAGTCCCCAGACATGAAGTCTTTCCAACGGCGTGTGTCATCTGCTGCATTGTATTCATGAAATGGCATATAGTTGATTTTGTCTTTGAAGGTAGGGTTGGCTAATATGTTGTGCGCCATCACATGGGGGTCCCTATACCACACCTCAAATTCATCATCCATCCATGGTGGGACAATCTCAGGGTGTTCTCCTGTGTATTGAACCGAGAAAGATTGCAAAGGGACATCACCAAGCTGTGTCACATCTATGACATTGTGGAGATCTTTATGATCGGCAAATGGAGGGACATCATGGTGTTTCATGAGAGTTGCAGCCATTAAATCGCATAGGAAATCCAGGTTCTTGGCAGACATGTGGCATTTTTTGAATGCAAACTCAGCCATCTCAAATTCTATTCTATTGTGATATGGGCTCCAATCATCAGGAGCCTTTAGTGGCATAGGAGTTGGAGGGGTGCCATGTGGCAGAAATTCTCCATCGGCCATGCATGGTCATCCTAAGCATGAATCTAAGTCAAAATCAAATCAAAAACAGATGTAAAAGAATGCACCATTTACCATTGAATGGTATGTATGATAACACTGCTTGCTCAAATCAGTAAATTCTGTGTCAGCATTGTCTGAATCCTCATGAGTTGGTTCAGAGGGCGCAGGAGGTGATGGCTGGGGATGTTGTGAGAAATCCTGAGGTGGTGGCATGAAATCTGGAGGTGGTGGTGTGAAATCTGGAGGTGGTGGTGTGAAATCTCAAGGGTGGGATGGTGACCGGGATGGTTGAGGATGGTAGTGAGGGGGTAGCGGTGGTGGTAGGAGATCTTGAGGAGGTCCTGGAGTAGGTATATTTGAGTGGAGTGAACGCCTGTGTTGGGTGAGACCTGATTGATTTTGAAACCAGCATGTGCAGCCTGGAGCCGGGCATGGAAGCTGAAGTAGGTGGTGAGCATGGCAGGGAGGCATATGTGCTGTCAGCCAAGTTGGTAGTAGTTGAAGAGAATTTCTGAAGGCAAGCGACCAATTCGGACCAGCACCAATGTGACCAAACCAGGCTTAATGCACCAATGAAGGCTAGATTTTGGGGTTCTTTGAAGAAATGCCTAAATCACACAGGCTCATTGACGAACACTGGAAATTTGAAGGTGTCTGATACAGTGAACTCTGGGTTCACTAGACCAGAATTTGGGAGCAGCAAGTGCAAAAGGATCGCGCAAATCTAGTAGGTACGTCAGGGTCAATGTAGATATTTATTCAGAGTCAGCTTAGACTACAATTTTCGAAGAATCGTGATGAAACATACCTTGTTGTGAGCTACCATCGCCCTCAAATTTCTTTAGCCTCCCAAACCCTCCATTGATACTATCATGCCTGCCAGCGCAGTTCCACAATGCATGATGACTTGACCTAAGAATGCAACTCAGCATCCAGGACATATTCTTACCAGAGGCGACAACTGCATAAAAAGACGTACCAAAGCTCAAAAGGCCACTGACGATCAATGTGAAGAAGAGGAGAAGGAGGCAAGTCAAGCAGCTATACAGGAAACTCATAAGTGCATTGCAGCATTTCAGAAGCAGTTGCAGACAGACCAAGCTGCTGCATGTGCTGATGCACCTAAGCCTAGTCGTCCTCGTCCTCATCTGGTGAAAAAGGCTGCAAAAGCTCCAGAAACCACTGACTTGACTACAGCTGCCAATAAGGCTGTTGGTGCTAAAGGTAAGGGTGGCAGGGCTGATAAATCAGCTGCCAGTGCCAATATTGAGCATCCTGGGAGTGAAGAAGATGAGGAGTTGGAGGTGCAGATGCCAGGAGGATGCACAAAGAAGAAGGGAAAGAGGACAGTGATACCAGTGAAAACACCTGTGAGAGATGCAATTGATGTGGCGGGTGCCCTTATCGCCAGTGAATCAACACAGGCACATGATGATGATAAGTTGTCTGACTTGGATGTGTAAGGCATTTTATTGTTTTAACCATGAAGTTCCATCTGACCAAAACATCTCTTTTTTTTTTTCAATCTCATGGTCTATGATAACAATGCTAGCTCTCCACTGGCTCCTAAAAAATTCGGTCTTGCTGGTCATATTCTGAATTGGATGTCAAGTATTCCCATTGGTGGTTCAAAGCCATTCTCCAACTTGAAGCACAGATCTTCTGGAGCGCTTTCTGCTATCTCTAGTACCACTCCCTCCTCTAAGCTTACTAGGGGGAGCACTATGAGTAGCGGTGGTGCTTTACTCACACCTATCCATACCCCCAATGTTGGGCCCAATGACATGTCAGACCTTTTTACAACCCTTTTTGCAGACAATGAATTAACTGATTCAGCCAAATGCTCTCAAGTGCTTGCTCATATGTCAAAATTAAAGGCTGCTCAGGTGAGTCCAACCATCTGGTTTAATTCCATGTGCTTACTGCATTTCCAGGGTGTCAAAATTTCTCAGAAGGATTCTATACCTCAGATGAACTTAGCCCATCGCAATGCCAATCCAACACCCAAGCAGCTCAACCAGATTGAGCCTGATATCACTGCTGATGATAGTGCCTTCAATATTGTGGACGACAACCTTGAAATGAATGTGAAGACCGCACCTGTAGTAACTTCCCTTGTTGACTATGATTCCAACAGTGATAGGGAATCTGATCTTGAACCTCCTCCTTCTGAGCAGGTTCCCAAAGGATACTAAGATGCTGACCTCTGGCCTCCACATATTGCTCCATCCTACTCATCCCACTCTACTGGTGTCAAGCGCAAACTCATAGATGCTGAGGATGCCTTAACTGAAGATGACTTGATCGAGGACAATCTACTTGAGGACAATCTTTTTGAGGACAACCTCATGATTATGGATGACTTTGTGATTGAGGACAACCTCATGTTAATGGATGTGATCGAGGACGACGACCTCATGATCACGGATCAGCAGGTTGAGGAAGACTCACCCTCCTCTGATATTGAATTTGTGGGTCACGTCAAGTGTGTGGTCAAGCCTGAGCCTGTGGTCAAGACCGAGTACAAACCAGTGTCCTTGCGGTTGACTTCTACAGTAGTGTGCTCTGGTTTCAAATATTTTGATTCTACTGACTACAAAATTTATAGACCAGCATCAGTGTCAAACGCAATGCCCCCACAGCAAAGCGGCTGAAGTCTTCTCACAGTGTGTCCAGCATCCCAAGTACCATAAAACTTGAGGCTGGTCCCACAAATCCCTTAGAGGTGACAGTGGAGATCCTCCCCTGTTCTTTGTATAGGATCAAGCACCTTCCTGGAGGACCTCGGGCAGTGGCTAGGTGGAGTTCCGTTTTCATCCCTACTCTCATTTCCGCTATCGGAGATCAGGATGAAGTCTGGGGCCATATCGAGTTGGAAGCCTTATTCCATGCTACTTTACAGGACACCTGGGATGTGGTCTATGAAGATACCCCCCACACTATCACAAATGATGGACCTGTTATGGCTATAGTGAGTAATTTTTGATGCTATTCATGTCTGACATTTCTTCTTCTTAGGCTCTCCAACAGCTATCAGAGTGGTGCAATGGGATTGGCTCCACGGCTGTCACAGTATTCACCAACTTCATGTTGTTGCAAGATGATGTCAAGACCAATGAAGATTGCAAAGGATTTGCAGAGAGCTTACTCGTCAACCTAGTGTTCCTGTATGGGAACATCACGGAGGATAGGAAATGCGAAAGACCTTTTCAGTCTGATCTCACTATTCAGGTTCTTGTACAGCACACATGCGCCACTTGGGGTGCTATTGACAGCCATCACAAAAGAATGCATGCGAAAGGCGCTCTCAGTCTTTGTACTGCAGCAGCATGTATTTCTCCCCTCTCTTCACAGCACGGCTAATTATTTCCTGTGTTTCAGATGGAATGCACCATACGCCTTATCACTTCCAAGACACTTGTCAGTGAATTAGAGGTGAACAGTGAAGGCAAGGCCGTCAAGGTCCCTCACTCTATGAACAAGTTCTCAGGCAAGATCAGCAGCTCTTGAAAGGCCTTCTTGGACACCAACTTCGGTGAAATGACTAGGTGTTACATGAAATCTATTAATCACCTGCAAGATTCAGTCCTCCAGGATATCTGGGGATGGGTGAAGGAGATTGCCTTGAAGACACATAGTTCAGTCAAGACCCTATGTAGAACCTGTACCCCAGATGTGCCAAATGGTCATAGGATGTGTGCAGCTGGTGGCTGGCCAGCTGTACTAAATCCTTGTAGGCACTGCACTGGCCGGGATGTAGGGTCATTCTGGCTGATGCTCATTCTACATACAGTAATAATAAACCAACTGTGTGATGTAGATGTAGATGGAGACCAGCTCGGCCAGTAGGACCTGTACTGGCCAGTCATAGGACTTTTACCAGCTAGGGGCCTATTACCCTCTACAAGATGATGGCCAGTACAGGTCCTACCAACCACTATGTATGTCTTGGCTACAGGAAAAATAGGCCTGTAAATGTGACTAGCCAGAGCTTACAGGTAGGACCAGTACTGGCCAGTATCTAAATGATAAGGGACATGCCCATGGAATGTGACCAGCCAGACCTGTAGGACCAGTACTGGCCAGTATCTAAGAAATAAGGGACATGCCCATGGAATGTGACCACCACCATGAAGCTGGATTACACCACCATAGCCATCATGACATGAAGCATAAGAAAGCAGGATTTTTCCTCCCGAGAGGCTCGTTCACCATGTCATCATGGCCCTCAGCCTATGGGAGGGTCACACTGTTGCTTTTGTTCTTGGTGAGTGTTAACCTTGTATTTCTACATCCCTCTAATTTCCTTGCAAAGGTTGAGGCATTGGTGTTTTGCTTTGCACGTTCCTGGGTGATGTCTGTTCTCATGTATTGCACTGTCAGAGGTGAGAGACAGGAGGAGGTTGGCCACAGATTCATCATGTTTGAGCATGATGCAGAGAACAACTTTGTGCCTCCCCCTGAATACACCAATGAGAAGGTGAAGGTCCCCAAGACCAGCCAGCCCCATGGGGCCAGTACTGGCCAGTATCTAAATAATAAGGGACATGCCTGTGGAATATGACCAGCCAGCTCTGTGGGACCAGTACTGGCCAGCAGCTATATAATTAGGGACATGCCTGTGGAATGTGACTGGTAGCACCTGAACTGGCCAGCATCTCAACTTAAGAAGGATTGCAATGTAGATAGTAACCAACTAGAGGTGTAGAGCAGGTACTGGCCAGCATCTAAGTAGAGGGTAATAGGCCTGTAGATATTGACCAGCCAGAGCTGTAGTACCTGGACTGGCCAGCCTCTAGGTAGAGGGTACAAAGCCTGTATTTACTGACAGGCCACACCCATAGGACAGGGTCTGGCCAACTTCTAAGTACAGGGTAATAGGCCTGTATTTACTGACCGGCCACACCTGTAGGACTGGGTCTGGCCAGCTTCTAAGTACAGGGTAATAGGCCTGTAGATATTGACCAGCCAGAGCTGTAGTATCTGGACTGGCCAGCTTCTAAGTAGAGGTTAATAGCCCCATAGATCAACAGGTGAGCAAAATGTCATGATATTGATGCAGATTGTTACAAGCAAGGTGATATATTGGTAAGTGGTATGTGAGTAAGGCAAAGACAAGTTAATACTTCAAAGCTTTCTTAGTGGGCTGTCTAGATCTTGAAGATCAACGGACATCACCACTGACCTTCTTGGATGGCTTTTGAGATCTGCCAAACTTTGTTCTTTCTTCCCTTTCATCTCCTCCTCCTCCTTGTTGTCTTTCTCTTTCTCTTTCTCTTTCTCTTTCTCTTTCTCTTTCTCTTTCTCTTTCTCTTTCTCTTTCTCTTTCTCTTTCTCTTTCTCTTTCTCTTTCTCTTTCTCTTTCTCTTTCTCTTTCTCCTCCCTCTCTTTTACCAGACAACTGTTTACCTCCTGCACCTCCTTCAACTGAAGCCTCTTTGCCTCCAGCTCCTGCTTCAATTCCTGGTTCCTGCAATTCTCCTCCTCAAGCTTCCTCAACTCATCCACCAGCTTCTCCTCGGTCACTCCCTGTTCACCATCTGCAGTGGTGTCCATACCATCATCAGCTCCACTACCTTCTCCAACCACAGCATTATCAATGATAGGACTTTCCTGCTGAATGAGCTTTGCCTTCAGCAGACGCATAGCCCCACCTCTGACCTTCTTAACCACCTCTACAACCAGGTCGAGGATCTTGATATCCAAGAAAGATGAGCTAATGTAAGCTGGGGTTTCAAGGGCGACCTCATCTTCCTCATACTCAATGGCTTGTTTACACTCCCTGAGCAGCAACCCAAGACCTAGGGTGACTCACATCGCAGATGGAAAGCCACTGATCTTGACAGACTCAGCTATCTGCAAGAAATTGTGCACATCACCATCAACAGAGTGCATGCCACTTGGAAGGTAAGACCACTCCCAGGACCAAGTTGCCCAGGCAGGCCATTCCTTTTGCTCCTTCAGGCTTGGTTCCTAGGCTTGGTGAGTACAGAGTATAACTTGATCAATTGTCAGCATACCTTGCCCAAGTCTCTGATACCCTCAACTAAAAGCAGGTATTCATTGTTGTTGCTGAGGGACTTCAAGAACTGAATGCGATCCTTGATGGGCACAGCTGCTGGCACACCCAGCTGCTGGGTGGCCAGTCTGGGAGCATGTCCTGTGGAGGCTGCTCTGGCCAGCTCATCTCCAGATGAATGAGGCTTGGCCAATGTCTTCCTATGTGATGTGAGAGCTGCTCCAGCCGACTCATCCTCAGAGGGGTCAGACTTGGCCGGCCTCATCCTATGAGATGTAGGATGTGCACTAGCTGCCCCAGTGGTACTAGAAGTCTTGGCTGGCTCGATTTTGACATACTTCTTCTTAGTTTTCTCCTAGTAGGGAACTGCATTGTCAAGGCGCTTCTTGCTCATATCACCAATTTTAGCAGCCATGAAAATAACCAGAGGCTTCTTTGCAGCCTTCCTACCCTCCCAATGAGTCCATAGCTGATTGACATTTTCAGCCCTCATATGAGATGGGTCTCTCAAGATGAAGCCTTTGGGAAAGGAATCAGGATCAAGGTACAAAGTGGGGTTTCCCACAACCTCACGCCAAGGTACGGGTTTGGAAGTGTTGGTTAAGACCTCTGTATAACTGATGGTGACTTGCACAAATTTGCCAAGCAAACAACTACTCACTGTAAGATGCACGGAATATTTGACAAACCAATTCCTGTTGCCCTCTGGTAGGAACTCCAGCACATGGAGGGAAGCTTCGCATAGCCTGTTATTGTCCAAAATGAGATCAGGTAGGCCACCTGTCTTTGTCTTCATCTTCTTCATCTGAATTGTCATCAGTTTTCCTCCGGATCTGATGGTTCCTTAATTACAGAGAACATTTCAGTGAATAAACACTCACAAAATTCCAACTTTGACCATTCTGCATATTTTTCAAAACTCTCCGACATGTCCACTGCTTATTTCCTCGAGAACTCTGGGTGAAAGGTTTTTTACTATTGACAGGCTTTGACTCATTACTAGATAGTAATCATATTCTGTCATTATACCATAAGAACAAAGAGCTAAAAATACACTCACACAATGATGTTTAAAGTCTGATCTGCAGGTTTCTTGTGACTGGCTAGGATCACAACTCGACATCCCATGGTATGACGCATTTGTTCAGTAAAGTCATCAAGGTATTTTTTGAGGTGCCTCTTTCGATACCTGCCAAGGTAGTCAATAGGAGAACTTGAATAGTCAATTTAAATACTCACATGGCTTGTGATTCAGGAGGAGCGCCTTCCCTATTCCACTTTTCCCATGCATCCTCAACCTCCTTCACTGCTGCAGGGGTCATGTTTCTGAACCATTCCCTAGCATGGCCAGTTCTATACTTGATTTCGTTCTTTACCCCTAACTTCACTTGCTCCTCCTTATCAGTACTGATCGATCTCCTGCTTAAATAGCTTCTGTGCAACATCCCAGTCACTAACTTCCTTCTTGTAGAAGCCTACATCCTTAGGACAGGCTGCTGCTTCCCTCTCCTCAGGGGATAGGCCAAATTTCTCATTATTGGGCTCATCTCCAAAAGTTCCTCTTCTACCAGTATGTCGTCTTCATTGGTTAAGAATTGGCAGTAGTAACATCTGATAGCCTTTGAATTGCTGTAAAATTAGTTATTATATATACGAAAAATAAATCACATCTTTTCAATGCCTTTGGCAACTCAAGCGGTTCATCCTTTGAGTTATTTTGGGTAATGATGTTGTCCCTTACTGTTCTCAGAATATCTCGATGTGATTTCAGTGAGGCAGCCACAAATCCGCTCTGATGAAGGGCAAGTATACCCTCAAAAGACACATGCCATTCAGCCATGATGAATTTAGTAGTTAGAGTAAAGTGAGATAACCTGGTCAAGGGTATGCACAAGGTAGGAAGGAGTCGGCCATTGGTTACCAACTAAATTTTTCAACCACAATCATGTGACTCACAACCAGACTACAGTCAAGGCATGTCAAATTTCAATGGCACTACTAGAGTGATGTTAAAATCAACAATATGTGTGAGGACACAAATAAAATCAATTCATTGCAAAACAAACATGTATTAAACTAACTAGTTGTGAGATAAATCAAATGCACATCTTCTTGGTCAACACTTCTGCACTCATACTTCTAGGGTGCTTGCCTTTGGTGTCAGAAGGCCCACATGAAGCAGGCAAAGACATAAGAGAAGGCGGAAAAGTTGTGGAGGGGGACTGGAACCAACTCGAGGTCTTTGTCATAGCAGCATTGACAACAAAACCAGGGGGTTTCTCAATGTGGAACTTGTACAGAGGTTTGCCCTGCGCCCTACCACACTCAGGATAAGTGCAGGCATATAGGTACCTGGATACAGGAGCCTGGTCAGGATCATCAGGTTTGCAAGACCTACATGCTCCCTAGACTGCGACCCTCACTGACCAACTGTTAGTGGACCCACAGAGAGGGCACTGTCCAGGGACAGGGATACCCCAGGGCTGAGTTTGCATGTGCAAATGTGCAAACTGGGTGATGAGGAGGTTATGCACATCGTGAGCATCTTCCCTGATCATGAGGATCACCTTGGTGTGTTGCCCCAGACAACTGGAGAGGGTGAGAGGTCCAGGGAATGCCTTCCTGATATCCAGTTGCTCCACTATCACCTGCTCTGCCAAAGCCAGCAAGAAATTTGTAGCAACAAGTGGCTGGAACCGAGTGGCAGAAAAGATGATGACCAACCCCATGTTGTAGTCAAGAACAGTTTGTTGGAGCTCACCAAAGGCATCGTCATGAGCCACAACAGAGCAACAAACTAGAAAGACCATCATGGCGCCCTGGAGGATGCCAGAGTATGGTCCTAGAACAGTAGATAGCACCTAGATCACACATTAGCAAGAAAAAAAAGAGAAACAACATGCATTACCTGTGAAACACTCATGGCAACAAAAATACCTTTTTCTTTTCTGGTGAAAAGCCATCCACTATCCTCCTCAGAATGATCTGAGAAAAACGCAAAGACGTGTCTGCCATGGGTGAGATGAGACTTGAGCTTACTGATGTGTGCATCCTGGGCGCAAGTGTATGTACAAATACCCTTGTGCATGGTGATGTTGAACGGGACCTCTAGATAGCTGTAGCCACCATTGGGGAAATAGTGCTCGAGGTAGTGGGATAGCAAAGGCACAGGCATGACGATCTCCTTACTGTCACCCACAATAAAGTGGATGACAGCGACGAGAGCAGCAGCCAATACTGTGGAAGATGCCATCTCGAATGTTCCCTTCAAGTGGAGGAAGTACTGGAGGGCAGGCTTTCCTCCTTCAGTTGGCAGGCCGCCTGTATCAGTCATTAGTGTAGTGTAGTTGAAATAAAAAGATAAGGATGGACTTACAAAGTAGGGTGTAGGCACCTTATTGGTGTGCCCAGCATGACAGCTGAGGCAGCAGAAAAGGACGTCAGGGCGACCCATGAGGTCGCGAGAGTTGGACAGGATGTCAAGACACCTGCCACACATGACGCGAGGGCAGCCACTGCACTCATAGAGCACAACATCCCCGTCAGCACCGTCACGGCAACTGAGACACCACTAAATTGAAACATCAGCAACAGCAAACACCTCAAGAACAAACTTACCTGACTGTGGACATCTGACCACACCAGCTCATGTTCTCCTTCACTTCCAGGACTTGCTGGGGCAGGAGAGGCAGCTGGCGATCCAAGTGGACCACTCACCCTCTTAGCAATGCCACTGGTGGCTTGCTTCTTTGCGGTATTCTTAGACATTGACAAAAGAAGCAAAGGTAAGACTTAAGTAGAAAACTTGGGCAAGGTGTGAGTCTGCCAGATGCAGAGTCTGTACTGGCCGATTGAACTGTGGGAAGGTCATGGATCAACAATGGCACATGCATAATCATGTGATTGTGCATATGCATGTCCAAAACTAAACATGTGTCAAAATTTGACAAGTCCACCAGCATGTATACAATAGCAAATACAATCATGTGATCTTGTGTACAGTTCCAAAATTCAACAAGTCCATCAGCATTGTCCAACTGTAAACAATAGCAAATACGCCATGGCATATAGTTGTGTCACGACACTTTCGCACAGTTGAACTTCTCTACCTCAACGTCACTGGCCCAATAGCCACTTACACAGACTGCAGCTGTGTAAGTGGCTAATGGCGGTTGATTGCCTTCCATCTACCTTGAGTATGTTTCCTTTTTATTCAAATCCCTACTGAACACCGGTCTTGTTCTTTTCCAGGTTGCATTTCATTCAAGGTGAGTACTCTCTCCAGCACTCCTTCACTGACATTGTTCTAGGTTCCTCATTTGACACACTGGCGCCTGGAGGGAGGTCTAGTTTTTGCAGGTGGGTACTCTCTTTTATTCAAATCCTTACTGAATGCCGGTCTTGTTCTTTCCCAGGTTGCATTTCATTCAAGGTGAGTACTCTCTCCAGCACTCCTTTACTGACATTATTCTAGGTTCCCCATTTGACACACTGGCACCTGGAGGGAGGTCTGGAGGGATGTCTAGTGCTTGCAGGTGAGTACTCTCTTCAATGCTCTTGAACCTACATTGTTCCAGGCCATTCAATTTTTAGGCACACTGCATTGGGCAGGGAGGTCTAGTGCTTGCACCAGCATGCCTAACCTCTGTGCTGTCCAACATTTTGTAATCTGGGGGCTTGGGGGGTGGTAGTGTGCATACCGGTGTGCCTATTCACCCTCTCATTTAGTAATCTGAGGGCTTGTGGGGTGGTAGTGTGCATGCCGGTGCGCCTATTCACCCTCCCACATTTGGGAATCTGAGGGCTTGAGGGTGGTAGTGTGCATGCCAGTGCGCCTATTCACCCTCTCATTTAGGAATCTGAGGGCTTGGGGGGTGGTAGTGTGCACGCCGGTGCGCCTATTCACCCTCCTACACTGAATAATCTAGGGGCTTGGGGGTGGTAGTGTGCACACTGGTTGAAGGTACTTTCAGCTGTACTCTATTAACACATTCTGACTGCAGTTTACAGATTTTGGGCAGGGACATCTAGCACACCTGAATCTTTGTCAAGGTACTTTCAGCTTTGCTCTGTGAACACATTCTGACTGCAGTTTACAGTTTTTTGTATCCTGGTAAAGCTAATCACAAGGTAATTTAATTCATATTCATATTGCAGGTGCTGACCCAGTGTCCACAGATGGTTTCCACTATTTTATATATATATGTTCAATTTCTTTCTTTCTTGTAGTCTGCTGTACAAGGCCAAGGCAGAGAGGGCCCCTCTGCTGAGGTCTTGTATTAGCTTGTATACTCTTTCATTACTTAATGTTTTTCACCTTTACTTTACTTTACTTTACTTATTTTACATTGTGTATGCTTTAATTTGTAACACGCTGGCTTAATGTGCTGCCAAAATGAAATGATCGCGTGTTTCTTGCTCCTGTGAAAAAGTCACATGACCAACTGCTGCTAGTTCCTGATGCAAATCAGTTATGTGACCTACATCACTGCTATGTCCGTGAGTCACTGTGCATATTACTCTTCTAGTGATTTTGAGGCCTAGGTGGATGCATTTCAATGGTACCAAGGACTTAAGGTATCAATCTGAGTGACTATATGCGCTCTTTTGGTGGGATATGCACTAATTCCTGTGCTACAGTAACTTGTGCGTGCAAATGGCTCACCCATACTGAACTCAATGAACTTGCTGTCAGTAAGTGCAAAATATCATCTACATGTACTCCTGCTGATGTCAAGTCTCGCTATCACTCCACTGTCAGTAGGCAAATGGGACACAGGTGGGGACAGATCTGGGTGAGGTGTGCCAAGTATAAACTATTGCCACTGTACATTACATAGACAGACAATTACTGCAGATTTTCAACAATTCAGGCTAACATCTATTTACTTCTAAAATACACCCCATCCTCATCTAACCCCCAAAGTAAAGCTCCAGGCAGCTAGGTGCCTGCACACCCCATCCTCATCTAACTACCAAGTGAAGCTCCAGTATATACCACTCCATTATGCTGAAGTCGAATGGAGTCTGGGGTTCTTTGGTTGTGAATGCCATAAGGGTGTTTGGACTTTGTTTGCTCAGGGTTTCTCAAAGGAACCGAGTAACATCTGAGTGATAACGGGTAACCTCTTGAATAATGTGCGCTGTCACCTCAAACTGGACAATTTGAATTTAAGTTATCTACATTTGGTAATATCCCCATATGGTCTAGACCAGATCAGCTTGAAATTTTCAAATGGTGCCACTCACTGAACTTCCATCATTTCTGTCATGGGGGATCCTGTCACAAAACTGTCCAAAGACCTCTCTAGCTGTGTGGATGAAATACTCCAGAATTCATCACCATTTCAATTATCCTTAGATAGGAAGAATGATTATAAATTACTACAGAAAGCCAAGTAAGCAGTTTCAAAGTTAAGGTTCAACTCAGACTGAACTGCTGATATTTAAGGACAAGACTGTGGAACATGTGGCAAGATGTTCAACTAACCAGTTCTGGTATTGGTGTCAAGGAAACTGAGATTTCAGAGATTGAACTCTCCAGGGCTGCAGTCAGCATTGCTTATGCCATGGTTAATAGTTGTAAGCTTCTATTTGAATTTGATCATGGTGTATTTGTAATTGTTTGAACCCAGTACAGGCTGATTGGGATGTCCACCATTTTGCAGACAAAGCTAAGGTGTCCCCAAACCCGCTGAATTCTGACAGCCAACAAAGGGAGAAACTTGCAAAATATTTCAAGACTCCTTCCTTTGGCCACATCTTGGAGCTGACCACATTTATGGACAAGCACAGAAGGATACTTGCTTGGCATTTGCCAGAGATCTTGGTGGCTGATCGAACGGTATGCCAACTCTCTGAGATAAGTTCAAAGACCTTCTAATCAGACATATTCAGGAACATATCAATAGCTCTGTCAAATCACTCAGACCTATCCTAGACAAGTTTTTGCCCAAGGCAACTAAAGGGGAAAAGTACCCTTGGTGTTCACAGGGATTTGTTATACCTTCAGGGGGGGGGAGTTCAGAGCAGGACAGGTGACTTTATGCCCAGGTGGATTTATGCAACATCAAGAGGTAAGTTTGTCTTGTCTCTTAGGATACAAAACTAACTTAATTGAGCTAGCGTCTTCAAGATCGTTTGTACCAATCAACCTCCCTTTCATCACCTGTAGTTCGCAATTGGTTGGCCACCATGACTGTCAGCGAACAATTCTGGTTGGCCATTACCAGCGTTATTTCACCAGATCAGTATCTTGCTGATGTGAAATCTGTGTCTACACTAAAGGATATGGTTCAAACCCCAAATCTGGTTGTTTGGCCTTCTACATTTTCTGGAATTGAGGTAATTGTCAATAGAGAGACTCCCTATCATCAGGATCTAGGAGCATTGCCATCAGTCTATGACCTTCTGGTTAGCTTGGGTCAAGATCACCAGGCCATGCTAGATCTCCATGACCTGGGTGCTCAACTAGGATATCCCCCTGGGACTATGGTATATATCTCAGGCAAGGTGCTAGAGCATGGCATGCCAAGTTGGGGTGATGGAGAGAGGATTATGATTGCCCACTTTGTCAAGGATAAAGTGCATGATAAGCAGGGCATTCCAAGACCAAGCTTTCCAATGGAGCAGGATTTTCTTATCCAAGTGGGGGCTGGTAGAGGTCTAAAAAGGTAGAGTTAATTAATATACCAAGAGGAGATATGGCTAGAGGTGTGGAGATAATTTTTCCATCACATTGCTTGCCTGTAGTACTTCTGAACTCTCATTCTCAAATGTCTAGCCAGAAAAAAACATGTCTCAAGGCCATTTCATATTCTTTCAAAGGCAGAGGTAGCTTATCACAACAAAAAGACCTGGATGTTGACTATATGTCCTACAAACCTACAACAGGCAAGAGGGGGAAGTGATCATGGCTCCAAGTTCAAGCTGATCCATTGTATGAAACATCAGGGGTGCCTTCCCCCTCCTCTAGCCCAAAGAAACAGACGAAAGAGGCTCCAATGGAATTTCTAGATACTGAGACTTATGATACATATCAGGAAACACTTGGCGATTTTGTTCTAGATGAAGAGGCTATGGAGCATGCAAGAAAAACCAAGGTATGACTCACATTCTTAGGTTGCTGATAAGTCTCATCTCATACTACATGATATAGACACAAAACAGTTTTATAGCAGACTATCTTGCATATCAAGGTCTATATCTAGACATCATCCTGGAATCCGAACAATTTGTTCACACAGGCATGTGTGAGTCTTGCCAAGGCTGCTGAGGCCACATTCAGTTGTGTGACTTGCACTAGGGACCATGGCTGGTGTCACCCTTGCATGATCAAGTCACATCAGTCATTACCTTTTCACAAAATCCAATTGTGGATTGGCAAGTGCTTCAAGGACGTCACTCTTGCCGACCTGGGTTTTATATGGTACTTGGGCCATGGGAGCGAGCCTTGCCCCCCTCGGTATGGAGCTTCTTGTCATGGTGACATGGAAGATTTGCCTCATGATACCAGCCCTGTCACTATTGTGCATCCTTCTGGGTGTTCATTCATAATGTGGCATGGTGTCATTGCCAGGGCTCTGTTCTGAAACAGCACCTACAGCTCCTTAGAGCAGGACTATTTCCTGCCAGCTCCACCAGGCCCAAGACTGCCTTCACCTTCAAGGTCCTGGATCATTTTCTCATTGATTCCTTGAATGCAAGACTTCGGCAAGGAGCTTCTTTGAGAAACTCACAAGGCTGACTAATAACACATTTCTGGATACTGTCCCTGTGAGTGCGGGTACACTTGTTCCAGGAGATTTCTCTAAATACCTGTGTATTAACAGGATTGGTATCATGAACTTATGAGAGTATCTCATCAGTGGTGCGACTTGAAGAACTGAAAATGGTTTGGATTTGGCCATGATGTGGAACTGGGTACAGGCCCAGGAGATCTTGCTCTCTTCTGCCCTTTGTGTCCTGCAGCCAGGAATCAATATGCCTTTGCTTTGGGAACAGAAGTATGAAAGGCAAGTTGTTTATTATTTGAAACACTGCTAGATGAAGCTGGCCAGGCTCAGGGCTATGTCATGTAGATCAAATGTTGGCCTGGAGTTCCTTCAAGCCTAATTAAGATTAAACTTGGCTGACTTTTTTCAGGTGGCTTGTTATGAAGAGATTGGTGGTAGATGGGAACTTTACTGCTCAGCACATGAACATGTGGGAGCCTGAACAAGACATCTTCCATTTGGATGGTTCAGGTTATATGGTGACAAAGTTGGAATATCAGGCTCACTTGGCCTCAGCAACTGAAAGTAAAGAGGCAAGTCAGGTGGTTTATTGTCCTTTTTCAGTGGTGTCCTAAATGTGTCAGAAGAGGTCCACATGTAGCAACCATCGAGCAGTGAATGCAGCTAATACAAACTGAAGCAATCTCTAAGCTACTGGTGTGGGTGCTACAGCTTGTGCCCGGCATGGATGTTTTGTTCCCCACTCTGTAGTAGACTTTCAGAGGGTGAATGGCAAGTCTCCTTTAATTTATTATGTGATGGCCTGACATGCTGATAAAATAAAGTCAAGGCACATGAATATAGATTACTCCATATGCAATGGTATCACCCAAGCTGCCAACTCTGTTGACAACTCACTCATAATTTATGATGTGGGGTGTCAGTGGAACCTTCACTTTGGAGAAATGTTAACAATTGCCCTGGCCTGACACTCCCTGAAAATACAGAGATTGTAGCTGCAGTGGGGAAATTTCATCTCAGTGCTCATAAGCTAGCTTGTTTTGCTAGATACAGCCTAAACTTCATCTTAGGTGCACTGCCCAAGTTGACTGAGAAATTCTGGAGACACTCTGGGCCCCCTTTAACAAGATATCCCCAACAGCCCGTTCTATGAGCTAAGCCCACTGTCAAGAAATCCTTGATGACCATATGTGTAATTCAAATTGGAAAAAACTTGTAGGGATTGGTGAGTGCTAAATTTGAAGTAAATAAGACTTTGATTAAATATTTTCAGTCAAGACCCTGTTACGAAAGCACAAATGTGCATATAAGGGCATTGATGACACCAAGGTCCCATTTGAAGAGCTTACCAGATCTTTGGATGTCAACAAAGTCAGCTTGTGGGAAAGTGACCAGAAATGAGCAACCAAACAGTGAGGGGAGCATCTTGACATATACAATCTAAAAATGGATAAAGGTGAGCCCTTCTATTTGTTTTATATGCTGTATATTTTGATGGGTGATTGGAAGCATCAACAATGGCAGAAATACATCTTAAATTAACTGAATCCGAATATGCAGATACCAGCAAAGTCGGATCAGTATCTTGCCTTATTGAGGGAATCAACTTGGAAGATACACAGTATGTCATTTTATCATTTGTAGGGTCAGAGAGTTTGAATTCCTCCATAGGGATGCATTGAGGGTAGATATCCAGCAGCTTCCAAGAGACGCATCTGCTACTCAGAAGGCTGTGATTGCTAAGAAGCAACATAAATTAGCTACAAGGATCTCAAAATATCATGAAAGAACTGATGCCATGACCCAGGGTATTAAAGTCAACTTAGGTACAGTGCCCCTGGATGACATCAGATTTTGCACTGCAGATGTTATGGAGTTAGGGCCAGAAGCTATAGATCTGGAATTTGCCTCAGAGGAGATTGTTGACTCAGAGGAAGTTCCTGCAGAAGTGATGGGTATTTGGATGCCATCATCCATGCCTTACCAAGAAGCCCCAGCCCCCAGGTTGGGTGCTCTAGTGGCCAAAGAACTCCAGTTACGGCAGGGTCAGTCAAATGATTGCCTAGAAAGGTTACAACAGGCTCTTGGTCACAAATCAATCATTTACTGTCAACACTTCCGAAGTGTGGATTCCACATGGGCAGGCACAAGGTCAAAGCAAGAGGCTTTACGGTGCCAGATAAAAATTGATAAGTATGTTTGAGGCTATCAAAGGGCAAGGGATGCAATGCAGAGGCTGGGAGTAGACGAAGAAACCCTCACTAATGTTTATCAAGAAATTCAGCCCAGCCAGCTCACTGTGAATCAGGAAGTGACCAAGGAGAACAGACATGGGCAGGGATCAGACAGACTGGCTTGGTTTTGGAGAATCAACAATGGTGGTAATACTCATGAAGACCCATGAGATGAATGTAGGTGATAACTCAATATTTCATATGTCTTCTCACAATAAGTATTAGTCTATAGGGTCAATTGGTTAAAAGCTAAGGCTAGGTGGCAAAGGTGGGAGGAGGAGTTGAGTTTGGTCCAACATGAGATGGGTTGGACAGTTGGCTGGTTTCAACAAAAGAAGGATGAATGGCATAGAAGATATCATAAAGCCAAAAAAGCTGGCCATCAAGAATATGCACAGTGGCAGGTGCTCTTGTGGGAAAAGTTTGAATTGGATGCCCAGAATGCATTCAAGGGCAAAATGATTATAGTCAATTAACTCTACAATTGTCTTTATACAGCCCTTGTAATTCGTAGGAGTCTGACCAAAGTATATGGCCAGACCAATACTCACTGATGGTACATATTGGTTGGCCTGACAGCAGGATCAGCCCAACCAGGATATACTGTTCATACAGTGGCCAGCCAGCCTGTTTGGCCTGACAGCAGGATTGGCCAGACCAGATGATACCCACTGTACATATTGGTTGGCTGGCCTAGTTAGCCTGACTGCATATTCAGCCAGACAGGTATCTACAGGCCATGCTTACTAGTCAGCTGGCGAGGTTGGCCTGACAGCAGGATCAGCCAGACTGGAATATACTGTTTGTGCAGAGTGGCCAGCCAGCCTGTTTGGCCTGACCACAGGATCAGCAGACCAGAATATACCCACTGTACATATTGGTCGGCCAGCCTAGTTGGCCTGACTGCATATTCAGCCAGACCAGTATCTACCAACTGTACTTACTAATCGGCCAGTGGTTGGCCAGACCACAGGATCAGCCAGACTAGCACTTACCTAACCTACCTATAGGTTGGTAGGCCTGTGTGGCCTCAATGCTGTATCAGCTACTTTCATTTTCATGCTGGCCAGTACTGGTCCTACAGGTCTGGCTGGTCACATCCCACAGGCATATCCCTAATTATATAGCTGCTGGCCAGTACTGGTCCCACAGAGCTGGCTGGTCACATTCCATGGGCATGTCCCTTATTATTTAGATACTGGCCAGTACTGGCCCCACAGGGCTGGCCAGTCTTGGGGACCTTCACCTTCTCATTGGTGTATTCAGGGGGAGGCACAAAGTTGTTCTCTGCATCATGTTCAAACATGATGAATCTGTGGCCAACCTCCTCCTGTCTCTCACCTCTGACAGTGCAATACATGAGAACAGACATCACCCAGGAACGTGCAAAGCAAAACACCAATGCCTCAACCTTTGCAAGGAAATTAGAGGGATGTAGAAATACAAGGTTAACACTCACCAAGAACAAAAGCAACAATGTGACCCTCCCATAGGCTGAGGGCCATGATGACATGGTGAACGAGCCTCTCGGGAGGAAAAATCCTGCTTTCTTATGCTTCATGTCATGATGGCTATGGTGGTGTAATCCAGCTTCATGGTGGTGGTCACATTCCATGGGCATGTCCCTTATTTCTTAGATACTGGCCAGTACTGGTCCTACAGGTCTGGCTGGTCACATTCCATGGGCATGTCCCTTATCATTTAGATACTGGCCAGTACTGGTCCTACAGGTCTGGCTGGTCACATTCCACAGGCATGTCCCTTATCATTTAGATACTGGCCAGTACTGGTCCCACTGGTCTGGCCAGTCACATTCCACAGGCATGTCCATTATCATTTAGATACTGGCCAGTACTGGCCCCATGGGGCTGGCTGGTCACATCCCATGGGCATGTCCCTTATTCCTTAGATACTGGCCAGTACTGGTCCTGCTGGTCTGGCCGGTCACACTCAACAGGCATGTCCCTTGTAATTTATATACTGGCCAGCCCCGGTCCTACAGGCCTGGCCAGCGATCATCTACAGGCACATCCCTTATTATATAGATAATGGCCAGTACTGGCCCCACAGAGCTGGCTGGACACATTCCACGTCCATGTCCATTATTCCTTAGATACTGGCCAGTACTGGTCCTACATGTTTGGCCACTCACAATCTATGGGCCTCCACTTGAATGCTGGCCAGTACTGGCTCTACATGTCTGGCCACTCACCCTGCCACCCTCCAGGTCACAGTTAGTTTATTATTACTGTATGTAGAATGAACATCAGCCAGAATGGCCCTACATACTGGCCAGTGCAGTGCCTACAAGGATTTAGTACAGCTGGCCAGCCACCAGCTGCACACATCCTATGACCATTTGGCACGTCCGGGGTACAGGTTCTATGTAGGGTTTTGACTGAATGGTCTGTTGAAGAGGCACAGTGCACCCTCTGCTGTACTAGATGAACACTCTGAGGACAAGCGCATGCTCATCTTCTAGTAGTACTACTAGTTGCCAGTACAGTCTTTCTCATTGCCTGCATGCATCTCACTAACTAATATTTTCAAGTTGACTACTACTCTTCACCACTGCCTCATCCTGCTACTCTTCACCACCGCTTCATACTGCTACTACTCTTTGCCACTTCATTATTCTGCTGCTGCCAGTGTTACAGTAAACGGTTACCCCTATCATTTTTCCTCTCTTCTATCTGTACTACGTCATGACCGCACTCTAACTCGTGCCATCACTAGACGATCTGCCGTTTCACCTAAAACTCATGTACCACAGCACAACCGCCTCATGCCGTTGCTAGCTGACGTTATCTCTGACTCATTTCGTTGACATCATCCTTCTTATCTATGACTCGTCTCGATGACGTCATCTTCCTTATCTATGACTCGTCTCGATGACGTATACGTACCGGCCCTAAAGTGGCTCTACCTATATAAGCAGGATCTTGTACTTAGTTAGACTTCACTTTAATCTACTAGGTTTTACCCAGAACATCCTTCTCCTAAGACCCCCAATCTTAGGTGTCTGATATCGATATTCAAGTCGGAGACACTCTCTCTAACTTGTCTTAAAGAAGCCTTGCATTTGTGAGGTTACGATTCGGCTCTAGACGTCACTCTTATCGAGTGTCTATTGTCGCGCCTATCCTAGTCGACCTACGGTTCGCCGTAACAAAAGATTAAAGTCATCTCCAGACCCTCCTCATCAGAAGAGGTTAAACCAGAAACCCAGACGACCCTCTCCATCAGAAGAGGTTAACCAGACTCAGCGAGAGAACAATAACGTTCCCCTGAAACCGAAACATCACTCGACCACACGTCAGGATGTCTACATCGACTACCACCCCAGAATTGAAGGCCGGAGCCCCATCTACCTATGATGGAAGTCCCTCCCAAGCCCTACGATGGTTATATGCAATCAAGGCGTACTTCGCGCTTAATGCTACCATCTATAACACCGATGATAAGAAGGTCATAACCGCCCTCGCCTACATGACAGAAGGAAGCGCTATGGGTTGGGCATTGACCTTCTATACTGAAGTTGATGACTCCGTCGCTAAGACTTACGGAACCTTCGCAAACTTTGAAACCAAGTTCAAGGAGGCCTTCGTACCAGCCGATGCCGTCGGAACCGCCATGAACAAGCTCCGTACGCTAAAACAGACAGGCGACCTCACATCCTATATCGCCAGTTTCAAAACGCTTGCTGCACAAGCATCCGTGAAACAGGACGCCGTCCTTATCTCGTTCTTCAACGACGGACTAAAGAAGGGAATCGTTAACTCCGTCTACCAGATGGAAACTATTCCGGTAGACTTTGACAAGTATAGTTGCCGCCGTCATTCGGCTAGGACAGCAACTACCAGAGAGGGGCTGTGTATCGATTAAATCATCGTACCACTACCAAGCCATCTGGACAACGATACATCCCCAGACCCTCCATCGATCGACACGACCCAAACGCTATGGAGGTAGACCGACTTACTGAAGTCGAGAGAAGCGATCATATGAAGAAGGGGCTTTGCTTCACATGTCACCAGAAGGGACATATGACTAGAGCATGCCCACAGAAGAAGAGAATCCCTGTTCGCCGAGAAGAGATGAGCGACAGCGAAGAAGAAGATACAACGATCCGTCGGCTCGCCGAGGATTTTTGATGTGGAAGACGGGATCGACGTCCGTATCTTCCGATGTACCCATAAGACTTGTACAGAGTATAGGGATCAGAAAAGAACTTCGTGTTCCCATTTCTCTCATCTCCAAGACACGTCTGAAAACCGTCGAAACAACAGCAGTTGTTGACTCCGGCGCCGCTGGAACCTTTATCTCAGAAGAGTTCGTCAAAACTCACCATATCCGAACGCATAAACTATCGAAACCATTCCGGGTGACAACCGCGGATGGGAGTTATGCAAAGGGGGGCGCTATCACTCGATACTGTGTCCTCATCGTCAAGATAGACAACCGATCAATGATCGGAAAGTTTAACATCACGCGACTAGGTCGACGTGATCAGATATTACTTGGGATTCCGTGGCTGCGTGCCATGGATCCAGTAATCCGATGGAAAGCGGAAACGCTAGAACTTTCTCGAACTGAGAAAAGCGATCAAATCGAACAAGAAGTCGATCAAGAGCGAAAGAAGAACGGACTTATCTCCTCTCTTTCCAAAGAGAAAGAAAGAGACGAAGAAAGAACCAATCCCAGTTGTAGTGCTGCCGAAGGCGCCTCCTGAGGAAATGATTAAACAATCACCGCACGCTACGATAGAAGAAATCCCTGATGAAGAAGAAACCTCACCGGCCCTCCCTAATCTAGATCCTGTGCCAGACGATGACGACGATTCCTTCGATACGAAGGAAGACGTATGGACGACAGACTACGCACCACCGGTGCGAGAAATCGCCACCTACCATCTAGAAGATGATGAATTTCTAGTTGAATACCCCGCCGATGCCTCAGAACTTCGGGTGATCACCAACGTCTCACTCGACACCCCTTTAACGAAAGACGGTACTAGCGCCATTGAACAACGACCCAAGATCACTCCCTTGGCGCCGCCCGTTGAATACGCAAAGACAAGTAACAAAGCTCAGCAGTTTGCGTTAGCTGCCGGACTCGAACAGAAGAAGAAGTCATTCGAGGAACTCGTCCCCTCTTACCTTCATGACTTTGCCGACATCTTCGCAAAGATGGCTTGAATCAATTACCGCCAGAACGACCTGGTATAGATCATCGAATAGAAACCAAACCAGGTTTCATTCCCAAAACGTCTAAAGTATATCCGCTATCCGAAAAGGAGCGGACGGCGGTTAAAGCATTCATTGATGAGAACGTTCAGAAAGGATTTATCTCTGAATCGAAATCACCGCAAGCTAGTGGTTTCTTTTTCGTAGGAAAGAAGAGCGGAGATCTCCGTCCTTGTCAGGACTATCGGTACATCAATGAATGGACCGTCAAGAACGCCTACCCACTCCCACTGCCACTCTCCCTGGTCGCTCGATTACATGGTGCCAAATACTTTACGAAGATGGACGTCCGATCTGGATACAACAATATCCGCATTCATCCAGAAGATCGATGGAAAGCTGCCTTCACTACTGAATACGGGCTTTTTGAGCCTAACGTCATGTTCTTCGGGCTTTGCAATTCCCCGGCCACTTTCCAAGCGTATATGAATAGAACGTTCCAGCAAGAAATCAACGAAGGATGGCTTGTTATATATATGGACGACATCCTTATATTCTCCAACGACCTCACCTCCCATCATGAACGCACTCAGCATATCCTTGAACGAATTCGACAAGAGAAACTTTTCCTTAAACCGGAAAAATGCACGTTCGACGCGGAAGAAGTGGAGTACCTCGGAATGATCATTCGCCCTGGCTGCGTAGCAATGGATAACGCTAAAACCAACGGGATTCGAGATTGGCCTACCCCCACGTCAGTAAAAGAAGTTCGGTCGTTCTTAGGATTCTGCAACTTCTATCGAAACTTCATTTCCCATTACTCCGACATCGCCAGACCATTAATTGATCTTACCAAGAAAGACGTCAAATTCCTGTGGACAGATAAATGCACATCCGCTTTTAACTGAGCTGAAAGAATGCTTTACGAAGCAACCAGTCCTTCGCAACCCAGATCCCTCTAGACAGTTCGCTGTTGCCACTGACGCATCCCTTGTCGCCACCGGAGCAGTCCTACTCCAAACCGACGATAATGGTGTCTATCACCCGTGTGCATACCTGTCCCAGACCTTGAACCCCGCGGAACGGAACTACCAGATCTTCGATCGCGAACTCCTCGCGGTCATTCGTGCATTAACCGAATGGCGTCATTACTTGGAAGGAAATCCTCATCCCGTCATCGTATTCACTGATCATAAAAACCTTCTGTACTTTAGAACGGCCCAGAAGTTAACCCGCCGCCAGGCACGATGGCAGTTGATCCTGTCTTGTTACGACATTGAGCTGCACCACGTTGCAGGAACTAAACTGGTCGCCCCCGACTGCCCTATCCCGCCGTCCCGACCATGGATCAGATTCCGCTGATGATAATACCAATGAAACTCTCCTCCCCGACTCTATGTTTGTCCGACTTCTCGACACCGAACTCATGACCACCTTAGTAAATCCTGACCCCTCTGATCCCGACCCCATCTTTACCGCCGCGTCCGATGCGCTGGACGGCTTGTCCCTTCCTCCTATGACATCAGCCCTTGCAGATTGGAAAATCACCGATGATATCCTCTATTACAAAGATCGCGCATACGTCCGTCCTGCTGGTCGGCGTCTTATTTTAGAACGTTGTCATGACCATCCTTCCGCCGGTCATCCCGGCCGTTTCAAAACCGAAGAATTAGTTAAACGGGATTTTTGGTGGCCCGCTATGGGCACATTACATTCGCAAATACGTCGAAGGTTGCGCCCTCTGTCAGCAGATGAAGGCCTGATACTCATCCGACGAACCCCCCCCTTGTTCCCATCCCTTCCGTTGCCGCTACGCCCTTCGCCCAGATCTCAGTTGATCTGATCACCGACCTCCCTCCCTGTTCTAGTTTTGATTCTGTCATGGTCGTGGTCGACCATGGGCTTACGAAGGGGGTAATTCTCATCCCATGTACTAAAACCATCACTTCCGAAGGGGTCGCCAACAAATTTTTCAAATATGTCTATCGCCGATTTGGCCTACACGAAAAAGTCATCTCTGATCGCGGCCCGCAATTCATATCCAAATTCTCCAAAGCCCTTGCCAAACTACTGAAGTACGATATAGCGGCGTCAACCGCCTATCATCCCCAGACCGACGGACAGACAGAACGGCTCAATCAAGAGCTAGAAACCTACCTCAGAATCTATTGTCGAAACAACCCTGAAAATTGGGTAGAGCAGCTCCCTATGGCAGAATTCGTCCATAATCATCGCAAACACGATTCTCGTAACGCGTCACCATTCTTTCTAATGATGGGATATGAACCACGAGCCCTTCCGCATGTCCTCCCCAATTCCACAGTCCCAGCCGCAGAAGATAGACTCCGCACGCTCCAAAAGTCTAGAGAAGAAGCACTCTCTTGCCACAACCTTGCAATGCAACGTATGGCAGAAAGAACTCATGGGCAGAAGTATCACCCGTGGAAAGTTGGAGATAAGGTTTGGTTATCCGGAAAAAACCTAATCACGCAGTTACCATCGCGAAAACTCGCCCCAAAACGATATGGCCCATTCCCAATCACCGCCGTCCTATCTCCCATCACGTTCACACTTCAGCTACCACCTCAGTGGAAGGTTCACCCCACGTTCCATGCTTCCGAACTATCGTCCTATCACGAAACAGAGATTCACGGACCGAATTTCCTTGACCCACCCCCTGACGTCATTGATAACGAGGAAGAGTACGAAGTTGATGCGATCTTATCGCACAAAGGGACGGGTAAACGAAGACGCTATCTCTTATCATGGAAGGGATATTCATCAGCCAGTAACGAATGGGTTCCAGAAGGAAATCTCGATAATGCCTCCGATATCCTCGACGCCTATAAAAAGGCCCATGGATTATAGATTTCTCCTCAGAATGTCCTCCATCGAACGACTACGCCTTTGCATCCTCCGCATCCAAGAAATCACTACCGCTATGAACATCGCTGCTGAACGTGAACGTGAAGCACGCCCCGTAACACTCCAGGAATATCAGAACGCCACCGCCGCCGACTTCGCACGGCACGCATTTTCTCCCGCACCTTCACCGTCAACCTCAGACTCTACCCTAACCCTTACCGACGATTCCACCCTCACCGACTACTTTTCGGTCATTGATCAAGTTGAAACCAGCGCCCTGTTTGAATCCGCCATCACCTCCCAGCAGTACGCTATTGAGATTGACCGCCTCCTCGGAGAAAGAGGAGCAATCTCTAGCGGTCTCATAATTAGAATAATCAGAGACGCTAGTCTTATAGAACGCACCGCCGCCCTCCTTGATGATGAGCGTCATCAAACCATCTTTCGTCACCTTCATATCTGCATTCGCAACACTGCCATCCGCCTTCTCCCTGAAGACACCAGAGACGCTATCAGAGAAGCCATCCATATTGTCACCGAGCGGATTGCTCTCAACCCCATCGCACGACCACCGTCCCCCCATGTCGCTACCCCTGTACCTCCGCCAACTCACGACACAGTTGCCGTGGAACATCAGGATGATCTTATCCCTCCTATTGCCGTACTTGATGTACCAACTTCTCCTTCACCTGACCCAGTTGCACGAACCAAGCGGCGGTTCCCGCTCAAACGAAGGTCTTCCTGTCTCGCCGCCAAACGAGCCGCATCTGTCTCTCCCACTAAACCACCACTTAAAAGATCACGATCACCTTCTCCCCCGAACCAGTCTTCCTCCGTCACAGTTGTGAAAACATCGCCGGCCGATAACGTCGTATGCCGTAACTGCCACATCGCTGGCCACCGTCACAAGAACTGCCCCGCGTACTATTGCAGAGTTTGCAAAGAGTACGCACCTGGTCACCTATCAGTCTTTTGCAAAGACTTGAAGGGAGAAGCGGTCATTCCATTAGTATGGACTGACGTTGGTTTTTACGACGCACTTGCTCGATGGGAGATTGAGCAAGACGCCATCGCTCACGCTGAAGACTTGGCGCAAACGCTTGCTATCACGGAGGAACAAGACGACCTCCTCCACTCCAATTACGATGCAGACCCCATCTACTGGGCTAATCAGGATATGTGAAGTCGGTGACTTCACCGCTAAACGAGGGGTAATGTTACAGTAAACGGTTACCCCTATCATTTTTCCTCTCTTTTATCTGTATTACGTCATGACCGCACTCAAACTCGTGCCATCACTAGACGATCTGCCGTTTCGCCTAGAACTCATGTATCACAGCACAACCGCCTCATGCCGTTGCTAGCTGACGTTATCTCTGACTCATTTCGATGACATCATCCTTCTTATCTATGACTCGTCTCGATGACGTCATCTTCCTTATCTATGACTCGTTTCGATGACGTCACCCTTCTTATCTATGACTCGTCTCGATGACGTGTACGTACCGGCCCTAAAGTGGCTCTACCTATATAAGCAGGGTCTTGTACTTAGTTAGACTTCACTTTAATCTACTAGGTTTTACCCAGAACATCCTTCGCTTAAGACCCCCAATCTTAAGTGTCTGATATCGATATTCAAGTCGGAGACACTCTCTCTAACTTGTCTTAAAGAAGCCTTGCATTTGTGAGGTTACGATTCGGCTCTAGACGTCACTCTTATCGAGTGTCTATTGTCGCGCCTATCCTAGTCGACCTACGGTTCGCCGTAACAGTATGTTCTCAATTGCAGCATGAATCCAAAGAGGTTATTATTTCATTGGTGCCAGGTGCGCCTTGCCTGCTAGTAAATTTGGATGCTCTTCATATTACAAACACTTTCATCATTCGAAAGTGTATTGTGCAGTGCGTCTCCGCAGTTTTCACATTTGAGAATCCTGTTCTCAATGGGATGATGCTTGATAAAGCAGGGGTTGTTGAAGATTCTCTTGATTCAACTACAATGAATGTCTGTACTGATTGTTTTACTGGTTTATCAAAGGAGGATTGTGTTCCCTGTTTTGCACTCGTGAACAATCTGTATTGTGGTGAACTTCCGAAGTACTTTGAAGACCTCACTTGGGTTGAAGAAAAAATCTGTGCAATATACTGTAACACTGCACATGTTACATGCCTATTTCAGTCATCAGATCTGTTGCAGCCAAAAGTATTTCACAGTAATATTTGTGCTCATGATATGAATGTTGTGTTGACTGCATTGGTGTTACCTTGGACTCCAGCAGATGTAAATGGATTTATCAGCATTGTCTTCATTAGTCCTAGTAAATTCAAGCCTGATCAGATGGGTACTATGTTTTGAGTGCAGAAGAACAAAATTTGGTTGTTTCTTGTTTGGTTGAAGCATCACAACCATCTGTATACCAATATCTTACTTGAGCCAGATAATCTGAAACTTTATCCCATGGATGACATGTTGCCTGGATTGTCTGATTGTGTGGTTGAAAATAACAAGCTCAATGCCAAGAGAGTTTTTGAAGAGGAGACAGCTGGGTTTCAGGAGCATCCAGCAGAGCTTTTGGTAGATGTCAACTCCAATTCCAGTGTGACTATGCTTGAGAAAGTGGGTGTATCTGATCTGGAATGTGATAACATCAATGGATGTACATTCATGGCTGCTGCACTCAGGAACCTTATTTCTGAAAAGTCGACACTTCCTGATCTTGTGGTGCATTGAAGCTTTCATCTGATTAATGAGTACAATAATCCTGATCTCATCCCAGGCACATATCCCACTTTATTCCCATTTGGTATTGGAGGTTTTGAAGACGATGCTCAACCTAATGCTCTGTCATTCCATAGACAGGCTCAGTACTATCTCAACATCGCAGATCACTCTTTTCAATACCACCATTCATTTCTTTTTGTGGTTTGGAACATGATTCAATGTCAGATGGCCCATCTCAAAACTTTCTTTACTGTGTGTTGGTTGAATTTCCATCAAGTTGCAAAAAACCTTACCTAGATATCACCTGCTATCTTAGACAGTCTTGCCTCGGAACTTGAACATGAGCATAGCTTTTTGAATTTGGCACCTGCTGAAAAAAATGTGCTTAATCTCTTAAAGCAGGTCAACACCATTGCAGCTCAAATCCCAGGATCTCAAGCTTCAAAGATTTACATGCAGAATGAGATTTGCAGTTATTTTAGTTATTTTGGTTTGCCTCATTTGTTTTTCACGTTTAACCCATGTCCTGCTCACAGTCCTATATTTCAGGTTATGTATGGTGATCAGACTGTCAATTTGTCGCATTGATTTCCTTGTCTTGCTTCAGTGTGGAAGTGTGCTGTGAAAGAGAAATAGCTACTAGGCTTGCTAGAAACTAGCGCTACTTATCCAAATAGGCGCGAGTGTAGTATTCGACCCAAGAGGACTGCTAATGAAGCAACTCCCTACTAATATGCAAGGGGAGCGATAGCATGAAGGACTAATAACCTATAGCAACCTAAGACCAAAAAGAAAAAAAAACGATGAGCAGCGCTATAGCGATCAGTGACTAGCGACTAGCGGGTTTCAGCAAGAGAAATGTGCGTATAAGTGAGGGGCGCTATGCAAGTTGTTTTATGCAATAGTGCTATGCAACACCCAACTAGTGACAGCGAGAAGAAATCAAGGGGAGCGAAAATGAGGAGTAAGGTAAGACAGTGCAAGTGGAATGCCTGATAGCGACTAGATTATAGCTCGACTACCAATAGCAACCCCAACGCTGCAAGAGTCAAACTTTCTAAGAGGGAACTTTAGCGATGTGCACTTAAAACAAGTCAAGCAACACGTGATCAAAGAGTTTGGCAAGAGCGGAATTGATTGCACTAAAACTAGGATATAGCGACTAAAGTGACGCCTACACCAGTAAAGGTCCGGAGAAGGGAAGTCCTGTACTGTATATAGGATGGGTCATTTTATCATACTGTGTAGGGGTTCGGGATTGCATAGGCAAGTATAGTAGCGACACTGGCAAGGGCATGATGTAGCAACAGGTAATAAAACATGCAGCACTGTGGGACATGAGGACACATGTAATAAGACCTGTGACTGATGAGTAGCAGCATTTAAGGAAAAATAACGCACCAGCGGAGGTAGGTGGACATAGGCAGGACATGGGAGGACAGAATACCTAGGCGTCGGACTGAGTAGCGTGCTATGGGAGAAAAGTGGTTCCAAAGCAGATAGCTTGGGAGCTGAATAGTGCTGGTGACTAGCACCTTACTCTTTTCCTCTGGACAAGGCAAAATATGCCTATGACACTCATACATGCCTAGTGCTGGTATGATTGTCACAGTGCTATTCGTCTCGCCCAAGATCCTGTAGCAGCAGCAGATTTTTATGAGTTCTCTTTCAAATGTTGTTTTGAGTACCTCCTTGGCTGGAATTTCAAGACATGGTCATCTTATCCAAGTGGAGGTTTGTTTGGATGTTTGTGTGCTTTCTATGGCTCATCAGAATATACTGAATGTGGGTGTTTACATGGTCACTTCCTCATCTGGCTTGACGGTGGCATGAACCCAACAGACATCCATTGGAAGTTGCATGATGAGGTTTTATCAAA
>NW_024538641.1:0-71110 GCF_016647635.1 Suillus subaureus
ACTCCCGCGGTTTGTCCACTGCCTTCTCCGTGCGGCGTGATACTGATTTTATGAACCTTGTACAGCTGAATCCTTCTGACGCGGATCTGGTTGAGTGGGCCAATTCACACTTACCAGCTGCGTTACAAAATTATGATCTCACTGGCCATCTTTTCAGTGGTTTTGCTCTTCTTCGTCTCTCGGAATCAGTTTTAGGGAAATCACCCTCACCCCCCGTGCCGGACTCGGCATTCCCGTCTGGCCCTGACGACGACAAGCTGGACGGGCTATTCCGCCTGTTTGACTTCCTTCTCGACAACGACGTAAAAATGGGCAGCGTAAGCATTAACGACGTCCGACGAGGGAAACACGATAAAATATTACAGCTTCTCAAAGCACTCAAGGCATGGGAGGACAGGCGGATGGACATATTGAGATCTATTGGTGCGGGAACAATCCAGGCTGGTCCTTTCATGACCCCCGATATAAACACTTGGAAGAGATGAATTCATTTGGACTGCTTATCATTCGAGATCGTGGACTCGATCTTCAAACATTCATTTGCGCTACATATATCATGATGACCCTCGTATACGTTTGGGCTATTTTCTCTGGATACCCGTCAAATATCACGTCCTGCGGATAACTACATTGTGTACATGAAAACTTTTCAAGCAGTTAAAATTGTAGTATGTATAAAAAGAAATCCAAGCACGTAAGTCAAAGTTTAGATGGCTCAGATGGAACCATGTTGGTGTATACAGCTGATGCGACTAATCGGCTTCGCATTACATTCCACACCTGTTGAAGCCAAGCATAAGCTGATAATGCAACAAGAGAGCTTGTCAGAATCTCACTTCACAATGACCCGAGCGTGCCCAGCTACCAAGGGTAAGCGTTGTGCTCATGACGCGTAGCTGGTTGCCCCTCACACAATGGTTCAGTAAAAAATAATTAATGTGCCATTTGAACATACAGCACTGCTGGTGGATGGAACACAATATTCAAAGACTGCTGTACACCAAATATGCCATAAATGCCTGTTGAAGCCCTAAGAACATAAATGGGCATTGGGGAACAGCTGCACATCCATATTAGCTACAGACAAGCATGAGTAGAAGAAACATGCATATCAATTATCATGGCTAGACAACCACCGTGCATGGTTCCCACTTCATTAAACATGTCTAAGGGCACTCATAATATGTCGATGAGCAAAGTGTATATCAGAAATTCAGGCACCTTCATCTACAATCACCTGGAGGACAGTACGTCCTTCAAGTTTGTCTGGCTCCTCTGCCTTTGGCAATACAGATGCCTCTGCCAGTTGTAACTGGGACATGAATTTGGCCTTGAAACCTCTGAAGGGCTTGCTAGTCGAATGCAAGACGTGCCTTAGCTGCACCAGATGGTTTAGCAATGCACATTTTACCTCTGGAGAAGCATTCCCTTGCACTTGGGAAGTGTTGACATTGTTTTCTGGCTGCATCTGGCATTGTCAGAGGACTAGTAAGAAATTTATATCGTCTTATATACCATTACATGGTAATATATGCAGAACATATCACCCTTGGCAATACTTTGAAGATGTTCCCATGTCAGAAATTCCCATAGGTGCCTTGCAAGGCTTCTAAATTGAGACGTCATTTAACTGTATTGCATCCATGATGGAAGAAGTGTGACCTATTGTTAGCATATTGAAAGTGAAGTGACCTATTCATAGCATATTGGAAGGAAAGTGACCTTCTTTTGGTAACTTGCCAGGGAAATGACTGGGTCTTGCAAGCAGCTTACACTATCAAGGTCAGATTTCAATCTCTTACCACCTATCTTCCATCCATCGATGATTTCTTCCTGAATGATACCTTTGCTTGTTTCATCTGTCTATACTGTTTCTATTTACCATCAATGGCTCCCCAAAGATCCACAAGAGGGTGCAAATATACCTGCTCTTTGGCATCATCTCTTAAGGTTGCTTGTCAGTACTGTAATGAACTGTACATATCCCAAGGCCTCAAATCACACGAGCAAAGCTGCTTGTGATGGAAGGAAAAGAAGAAAGAGGATAGAGAGTGTTCATGGGCTGCAGCCAGGTCAATTTTGAAGGAAGGAAAACATACTATGTTTCAATGTCATCTAAATTACCTTCAATCACTGATTATATTCAAAATCATCAACTTTGATTCATCAGAACATTGCAGCAATAAAGGGTGCACTCATGAGGCTGCCTGAGATACCATGCTAGTCATTCAAGAGGCTGGTTCAGCAGCTGATTCTCCATCTACAGCAGATTCACATTACCATTATGATGATGCAGGCCTTGAAGGCCTCAATGATGTGCAGAGTGTTGGGGGAGATGTGCAGCTATGTATGTAATATTCTTTCTGTTTTGTTTTGACTATATCTAAACTTGATCCAGGTTCTGATTCTGATATCAGCATGGGTAATAACATTCCCACTCCAATTTTGGTAGCCACAGCAACTACCTCAGATCGTCTTGACACATTCAAGACCGAATATCACCCTCACAGTGGTCATGCTCTGATCATCAAGGGCTTTTCTGTTTACAGGACTAAGAAGCTGGAGATGACACAATCACCCATCATCAATGATGAGCTATGGCAGCCTTTCAGCTGTCATGCAGACTTTGAGTTTGCTGAAGTTTATCTGGAGAGTTGTGGATGGTCACACAAACTTTACTTTCAAAACTCACAACAACATGTCAGCTGCATGGACGAGGGCATCCAGCCAACTGACTCCTGTAAGAGCAATAGCATAATGTCACATTTGCATATACAGTGGCTCAAAAAACTGTCTGCATGTTTTGACATTTTTCACTATCTATGATATTGTGTGAGAATGAACAAATGCCTCAAGGACATGCTTATACCACATTGTAGTATGGCTTCAGGGCTTTCATTTGAGCCCTACGCCGTGGGAATCGGTGGAGATATGGTGGAGATACAAGGCTCACAAAATGGTGACTCATGTGGACAGTTTTTTGACTCAAGCATTTTACAATAATAACCAGGTATTCTAGTATTTTGTATGACCTCCCTTGGCTTTAATTACTGCCTCTATCCTTCTAGGCATACTCTCAATTAATTTCTGGCAATCCTCAGCTGTGATCTTCCCCCATTCCACTGCTACTCTCTCCCAAAGCTCCCATACTCCTTTAGGGGGGTTTTCATAGGCTTGAAGCTTTTTCTTGAGTGTTTCCCAGAGATGTTCAATGACATTGACATCAGGAGACTGTGCTGGCCAGTCAAGAACATTGATGTTATGTTCTTCAAACCATTCCTTAGCTCTTCTGGATGTGTGCTTGGGATCATTATCCTGTTGGAAAATGATATCTTTTTTATCAATCCCTGATTCTGCCAAGCTAGGCAGCAAGTGGTCATTTAAAATGTCCACATACTGCTCAGCATTCATCTTCCCCTCAACCTCAGCAAGCATTCCCACAGCATTCCATCCCATACAGCCCCATACCATTAAAGAACCTCCTCCAAACTTGACAGTCCCATTAACCTCTCTGTCTGTTAGGCCATCTCCCTTCTTTTTCCATACATATACCTTCCCATCTGACCCAATCCTATTGATTTTGGTCTCATCTGACCATATAACATGCTTCCAGTCCTCTACAGTCCAGTGTTGATGAGCTAAGGCAAAGGCTAGTCTTCTCTGCCTATGTTTGATGGAGAGAAGAGGCTTTTTCTTCTTTGTTACTGCCTTGAGATGAGCTGCCTTGAGAACATTCCTCACAGTTTGTGAAGAGACAGGGGTAGTAATGGTGGAATTGATATAATGGGTGGCTTGGACAGCATTATCAGCCTTTCCTGTAGTGATATGTTGGATAATAGCCCTTTTGTTAGTAGAGGTAAGCTTGGATGGACGTCCTCCACAAGAGTTTTCCTTGTCTGGGTGGCTTTCTTTGATAAACTTGGCCACAGTGGACTTGGATACTCCAGTTCTAGAGGAAATTTGGCAAGCAGAGAGGCCAGCATAAGACAGAGAGAGGATATTATCTCTTTGAGCAGAGGAGATGGCTTTCATGGTGATTATGACTATGATACATGAGATATTCTGGTTTATATAGTTAGATATAGTCATAAAATAACATAATGACACCACTTCATAATTTATATAATAGTGGCATGATTTTTGTGGTGTCATAAATAATGATTTATATAGTTTTAATATACACTCAAAAAATTGTCCACATGAGTCATCATTTTATAAGCCTTATGTCTCCACCATATCTCCACTGATTCCCACGGTGTAGGGCTCAAATGAAAGCCCTGAAGCCATACTACAATGTGGTATAAGCATGTCCTTGAGGCATTTGTTCATTCTCACACAATATCATAGATAGTGAAAAATGTCAAAATATGCGGACAGTTTTTGCATTTTTTACTATTTACAATATTGCGTGAGAATACATAAAGACCTCAGTGACATGCTGATACCATATTGTGGTGCTGCTTCAGGGCTTTGGATTGAGCACCACATCATGAGAATCAGAGGAGATATGGTGGAGATACAAGGCTTACAAAATCATGACTCATGCAGACAGTTTTTTGAGCACATATTAAAACTATATAAATCATCATTTATGACACCATAACAATCATGCCACCATTAAATAAATTATAAAGTGGTGTCATTATGTCATTTTAAAACCATATCTAACTATACAAACCAAAAATTTCCATATGTCATGGTTATATTCACCATGAAAGCCACTCCCCCTGCTCAAAGGGATAATATCCTCTCTCTTTCCTATTCTGGCCTCTCTGCTTGTCAAATTTCCTCTAGAACTGGAGTATCCAAGTCCACTGTGGCCAAGTTCATCAAAGAAAGTCACACAGACAAGGAAAACTTCTGTGAAGGGCGTCCATCCAAGCTCACCTCTACTGATAGGAGGGCTATTATTCAACATATCACTACAGGAAAGGCTGATAATGCTGTCCAGGTCACCTATTACATCAATTCCACCATCACATTCCCTGTCTCTTCACACACTGTGAGAAACATTCTCAAGACAGCTCATCTCAGGTCAGTAATAAGGAAGAAAAGGCTTTCCTCTCTATCACACATATGCAGAGAGGACTAGCATCCTTCTTTTTTCACATATATACCTTGCCATCTGACCCAATCCTATTTATTGTGGTCTTACATGATCATATAACATGCTTCCAGTCCATGTAATCCAATTCTGATGGGCTAAGGCAAAGGTTAGTCATCTCTGTTTATGTGTGATAGAGAGGAAAGCCTTTTCTTCCTTATTACTGACCTGAGATGAGCTGTCTTGAGAATGTTTCTCACAGTGTGTGAAGAGACAGGGAATGTGATGGTGGAATTGATGTAATAGGTGACCTGGACAGCATTATCAGCCTTTCCTGTAGTGATATGTTGAATAATAGCCCTCCTATCAGTAGAGGTGAGCTTGGATGGACGCCCTTCACAGAAGTTTTCCTTGTCTGTGTGACTTTCTTTGATGAACTTGGCCACAGTGGACTTGGATACTCCAGTTCTAGAGGAAATTTGACAAGCAGAGAGGCCAGAATAGGAAAGAGAGAGGATATTATCCCTTTGAGCAGGGGGAGTGGCTTTCATGGTGAATATAACCATGACATATGGAAATTTTTGGTTTGTATAGTTAGATATGGTTTTAAAATGACATAATGACACCACTTTATAATTTATTTAATGGTGGCATGATTGTTATGGTGTCATAAATGATGATTTATATAGTTTTAATATGTGCTCAAAAAACTGTCTGCATGAGTCATGATTTTGTAAGCCTTGTATCTCCACCATATCTCCTCTGATTCTCATGATGTGGTGCTCAATCCAAAGCCCTGAAGCAGCACCACAATATGGTATCAGCATGTCACTGAGGTCTTTATGTATTCTCACACAATATTGTAAATAGTGAAAAATGCAAAAACATGTGGACAGTTTTTTGAGCCACTGTACTTCAAACAGCAATATATCAAAATTCTTGGTGATGAAGTGACAAAAAACTGGAATTTTCCAAAGGCACACTCAATGAGGCACATATTTTCTGACATTAGGGCAAAAGGAGCTGCACAAAACTTTAGTATGTGGCCAAATGAGAAGCATCTTGGGCCAATCAAGAGGGCCTATAAACTGCAAACAAATGGCAAAGATATTGCAAACCAGGTACATTTGACCACACTTCACATTAATTGACTCATTGACAACCCCTGCTATCTAGATACTCAGGCTTGACCACACAACCTTCATCTCTGTAGTCCTCTGCAACCACATCAACCATTTCAATGATGAACAATGCAAGGTCATACTTTTGGAGAGAGAGCTTGAGACAGAGGACCTGGATGATTGGTCTTTTGGCAGACATATTCACCTTGGTGCTCCTCAGTCCACAATAACTTTTGCACAGCTTGAAAACAACAATGTGTCCAACTGTGCCTTTGGGCAGTTCTGCAAAAAGCTCTTGACCTTCCTTAATCCTGCATACAATATACCATTACCCAATGGCAAAACATGGCTGACGCTTTCAGCACAAGATACAGTCAGTAGTTCCATATTTCACTCCCACAAGTCACTGTTCTTCACAAACATGTCTCCAGGTTCAAGAACACCAATATCTCAAAGTCAATTATGAGTCTGTTGTGGACTGGAAGCTTACTACCGACCACCTGCGCTGCAACCCGAGCTTTCATGGCCATGAATGATGTGACTGTGCCCTTGTTCACACCCAGGACAAAGATGGAAATAATAAGAACATTTTCATTTGCATTTTATTCATGTTCAAGCAATCAATTGGCAGTCAAACATTGGATCTTGCCCTAGTTCAACCTATGGATGCTCCAACAAGTCCACAACATGCTGTAGATCGAGATTTGTGACTGAGATGTCTTTGTGCCCAACCACTCGCTTTGATGGAGTTTATCACGCTTCACTCAGTTATTTGTGGTGCATTACTTGTTCCAGACTTCACTAGTATGAGGGGAGACTTTTTTCTAGTTGATTATGTGGACTCCAAGATGTTCCTTTGTTCACAGAGATATATGTTCTAACTAATGGTATGTCCAACATTTACATTTATAACTCTTGCAATAACAAGCCAAGATATGAGCAGCACTCTTCATATCTCACCTGTATCATCCATTTCACCTTCACCTCTATCACACAGTGCTCTCCTGTCCCATCTGTATCATCCATTTCACCTTCGCCTCTATCAAACAGCTTTCTCATCTTACTATACCCTAGAACTCTATTATTGTGCCTTAAATTCTGTTTTTTGTTCGCCTCCATGACCCATATATTGACCAAACTCCAATTGTATTACCATCTTCAACATAATAAGAATGCCCTGTTGACATTGCATGCTTTGTATTACATGGTGTGTCCCCATTGAGTGGTAGGTCCATTCTAATGCCACAGCTAATATCACTTGTGTTCAGGTTTTGTACATATTGCAACATGTGGTATCCTGAAGGCCTGAATGTTTGTATCAGCAGTAAGCGAATTTTGACTGATATAAACACAATGGATTACTGACACTAATAATCCTAGTCTCCCAGCTCTATCCTGAGTTCAACTTGAAGTGGTCTGCCATCATGCCATCAGCACACCATCATGCAGCAACTATAGAGTCAAGCTTGGGCACTGATCCAGAGTTCTCATCAGATTCAGATTCAGATGACTCAGACACAGAGCTCATCTAGGTCTGTGCTGTGCTTGCTCCTGCACCTCCAGATGCAACATCTCAAGAGCTGTGCAAGGTAAGTCATTGTATTGCTAGAAAGTTCACATTTCTTATTACAGATCATTACTACTAGGCCCTCAAGATCTTGCAGAGACTATTGCTCGACTTGTATGGTAAATGCTGTGAGGCTATAAAGAAGAATGTGCTCCTTGAGGTTGCAGTACCTAAAAGCCACAAGCATCATAACCTTACTTCAAATGATCTTGCAATGGTGGCCAAGGTAGACACCATATGAGCTCTTGGGAGGAAATACTCGATAACCCACTGCCTTTGGATCAACATCAAACTTTTCCCACTGTCAGCTCACATATGTCCAGACATCAACCTCAATAGCAAGGAGCATTGGCTTACAGGAGTCTTGATGGAGGATGGTGTGAGGGCCAAGCTCTTCAAGTTCATTCCTGAAGAAGAACATGAATTGGTGAGCTATCAAAACTTCAGATCTCAGGTATGCCTATCTATTCTTACATTCCAATCATTTAATGACAATCAATGCAATAGTTTGGTAGGGGCGTCAGCAACACTTGTTCCAAAATGGCATCTGACATCAAGTCATGCACAAGTGCAATCTTTGGTCTCAATGCGAGCATCTTCATATGAGGCTACAAACAAAATGAAGACCCTAACTGTTGCCCCCTTCTACTGAGTCCCCATGGAGAGTACACAAAGTTCACACCTGTGCTTTTTCCTAGACCTGATAATCCAGTACCACATCAGTTGTTGAAAACTGCAAAGCTCATGCATGTACATCTCTTTTTGCTTGATACTTCAATATGGGCTAACACACTCATATATGATTATAGGTCTTGAAAGTATCACTCTTTGGCAAGTTGTCATTGGCACCTACAGGTGCTGCATCTTCTAGGACAAAAGCCAAGATCTGGAAATTGTGAGCTATAACACCAGGTATGATTGCTGCTGCTGTTGTGGTGAGTCCAAATCAGTTTTGTGTGGTTGTTAGAGTCATGACTTATTCTCATACAAGGCAATATTCCTACTCTCTGGTAATGCAGAACTCACTGAAATTGGTGACACTATGAAGATTCCGTACTGCGAATACCACAACTTCTACCATCAGCATTTACTGACTGGAGGTGCCTGGGCACACCAGGTCATCACATTCTTCAATGATGCTCTTTTCTCAGGAACTTCATCTTATGTTCCCCCTTCTACTGCTCTCAATGATGATGGACTGGGTCACACATGGGAAGAAGACTTCGACTGTGCAATAGAAGATGAACTAGAAGAACTGGTTGTTGATGACAGCACACCACCAATCCTGCCATGGCATGCTAATGACAATACTAATAGTGGTAGTGTCCAAGTCAATGAGCTACTACTTGTGTCTCACCATACTTCAGCTCCCTCAATTCCGGCTCCCTCAATTTTGGCTCCCCCTCAAGCTGTTGCAGCTCCCCCTGTTGCAGCTCCTCCTGTCATCAATATGGCTTGAAGTTCAGAATCTATCACCACTGCAATGGAAGAGCTCAATCTTAGGCATCAGAATCTTGCTGAATCTGAGCTTCCTGCTCCAACTAAAGCACATGCAAAACTAAAGGCACAGCACAAAGGCAAGACAACTGCAGAGGGTGGAGATGAAGCTGTTGTTGTAATGCAGTCAGGCTGGAAGGGCAAATGAGGCGTCCTCACTGCTCTATCATCGAAATTAGCTTGCATTAGTACAGGCTTCTATTGAACTACATGGTTTTGTTGACTGTGTATGGACTTCAAATGTGATTTCAATGACATGTCTGATGATGAAAGGAACTTCCATTAATGGATATATTAATACAAGGCCAAACAAATGTTGAAGTTTGAGCCCCTTCAGTGACAAACTCTGTATTATATGGGTCACCCGACCTACATAATATCCCATATAAGACAGGCCAGTGGACTATGGGCCAATGTTATGTATATCCTCAATGATGGTGGATGGGCTGGAAGAAATATTATTACTGATGGAGATGGGTGGGCCCATCTGGGCAATATGTAGAGTAGGATAGGCATATATTATAGACAGCTGGGCTGAAGAGAGATGTATGGTAGATATTATTATATAGATAGGTGGGCTGAGGTGGGGGTATATTAGATAGACAGGTGGGCTGATGGGGCAGGGAAATATGTATTATATATACAGGTGGGCTGGCATAGGGTATATTAGATAGATGGGTGGGCCAATGGAGGGGGATGTCATATAAACAGGTGGGCCCAGATACATATCATTTAGATGTATGGGCTGAGGTATTGGTATACTATATGGACATATGAGCAATGCTGTTGCACTAGTTTTGATCTGAGTCATCAATGACATTCAGACTCAGATCCTGTCAATGTTGATCAAAGTCAACACAGCAAGTACCAAGTCCTGAAATCCAAACATTGAAACCCGAAACTTCGAAATACCAACATCAAAACTCAAAACTCAAAACTCAAACATTTTGATGACTGTCAAGTTTCCAGTCTTGAATCACTGAGTCCAGAATACCAAATGCTGACACCCAAAGTTGTGTTAGTACTTGGACTTTGGGACTCAGTGATTCAATACTTGAAAGTCATACCAATATCTGAATTTCAAGTTTCAAGTTTCAAGTTTCAAGACTTGAATCACTGAGTCCCAAGTCCTGAACATTGAAACCCAACACCTGAAACTCAAAAGTTGTACCAATATCTGAATTTCAAGTGTCAAGTTTTGAGGCTCAAATCACCATTTCGAGTTTTGATGTTTGTTTCTAACTTTTGGGTTTCAGTACTTGGTTTTTTGAGACTCAGTGATTGAATAAATGGACTGGCAGAGGTAACATTCATTGAAAAACTTGTATATATGTCTATCACTATGCAATTATGTAGCCATGTCAACATCCTCAGAAGACGCTTCAACCTTCACCTCAACATCCATGTCATTGGAAGAATCATATTGTGGGACCAGGTTGCCTGGATCACCTGGGTCCACAATTTTGCTGGACATATCTGGAACCTCTGGTTGAACAACCCAGTTGTACTCAAACAGGAGGCCCTCAATGGCAGAGGTATCCTCAAATTTTGGGGGTGTGGGTGTCATCTTTCCAATTGAGAGATCAATGAGAGGAGGGAGTGCAGATGCAGATGGTGACATGGATGGGGGGATGGATTGATCAAGCAACAAGGATGTTGCATTGGCCAGAGGTTCAGGAAGTGGGAATGTGGGGTGCCAGTCGATGATTTCGTGCCTAAGGCCTTTATGGAGGCATTGCAGGGTATTGTTAAGAACCATGCTCAAAGGAGAGAGAGACTGACTCAGAGGGGCTTGGCCTCAGCTTGTACGCTGTGCCCCTTACCCGAGTATGTGCCCTTCATTTCAGAGGAAGTCCAATGATGGTCCGACGAAGTCTGGAGGACTTCCGGAGGCTGGCTACTCTGGTGGAGAGTGCGGGAGGACTTCCGGAGGAGTATGGGAGAGTTCTGGAGGAATGCAGGAAATGCTCAGGAGAGTTCCTGCTGCAAGGTAATACTTCTACAGGAAAACAGGATGGAAGGATAGGAGGTCCAGAGGACAGGAAGACAGGATGTCCGGAGGTCCAGAGTACGGAGGACAGGAGGTCCGGAGGTATGGAGGATGGACATGGAGGTATGGAGGATGGAATGTCCAAAGGTACAGAGGGCAGAATGTCCAAAGGACAGGATGTCCAGAGGTACAGAGGACAGGAGGTCCGGAGGTCCGGAAGGAATAGGGGCTACATCGGATGAAGTCCGATGTAGAAGCAAACAGAGGTAGACTACCCTAAGGTAGAGTTGGAGGGACAGGAAGTGGACCTAAGTCCAGAAAGAGGGTAAGTGCTGGAAAGGCAAGACTCTAGCCTAGGGAAGCAATCCCTAGACTTGGGACAGAGACATAGGGGACAAATCCGGAGGTCCGGAATTCCAGCCTAGGGAGTCCATCCCTAGGCCTTATGGAAAAGGACAAGACTCAGACAGACTGAAGTCTGGAAGATGATTGGCAAGTAGGACAGGATCTAAGATGATATTCAGACTGAGGACTCTACTGTAGTTGTACAGGGGTTATATACTAGAGGCTATCTGAGAGGATCAGTAAGCAAAGGAGTAAGGCTATGTATGAGCATGTGGAAACACATTGGTAAGTAAGATGGAACATATGTAAATGAACTTGGAGATGAAACTAGTACAAGGATCAATCAGCAAGACGGAAACAGAGATAACCAAGAACCAGAAAGGAGGAGATGCCTAAATGGGGATAGGTGCAGGATCTCAGATGGAGGGTGGGAATAGGTCCAGAGATCTGGGGATCCGGAAGGCAGGGCAGAAACAGGACTGAGATATGTGAGGTGGTGGATGTAGTCTGGAATCCGAGAGGAGGTAAAGTCCAGATGTCTTGCTGGACGGAATGTGCATAGGGTGGACAGGATAGGGGATCCAGGAATGAGTCGGATATGGGGTCCAGAAATAGGTCTGGAAAGCGTGGGAATATGATGGGATCTATGTCTGGCATACAGGATATGACAGGTATCAATCTTACCATCCTGCTCCACCACATGAGCCTCAAGAATGGCAATGCAAGCTGCGCCATCCTGAATTGCAATTGCCATTGTTATGAACTTGGATAGAGTGTTGTTCCAATAAAGGAATCAAGGATCAAAGTCAATCAAGGGCTAAGCCTTATTGAGTAGTGCCTCCCTCAGGAGCAATCATCTAGACTCCCACAGGATCTAGAGTTCAAATGGGACAAATGGCCAGCCTCCTTCCCAAGGAGCTAGAGTTCAAGTATGAAAGAGAACCAAGTAGATTCAAGTTAGAGAAAATACAAGCAGTAACTAAGGCTTTATATATGTAAGAGAATTGTGCACAGACCAAGCTGGGTGAAGGGTAATGACTACTAAGAAAGGAAGGTTCATGGGAAAACAAAGTATGAGTCAGAGATAAAGGGGACCATGAGGAAACAGCACAGTGAAGAGAAAGTGTTAGAAGTACAGCCATAAGGCATCCATAGTGATGATGGGAAAAAGAGTGGGGCACTGTAACAGCCATGGCATGGAGATCCAGCATGGGCAGGTTGAGTGCTGCAGCAGGGACTGCCAGACCAGTGTGGATAACACAACTTGGCTAGAATATTTATTAGAATACCTAGCCAATATATGCCTACTAGTCCTGCCTAGCTGCTACACTTGCAAGCAAGAACGTTTGACCCAAGGGATCTACTGTCTAGTCAAGTTCAATAATCAGTACTATGCAAAGGGTCAAAAGTCCGAAGGTCAGAGGTCAAGTCCAAAGGTATGGGACGAAGTCCAATGCATGGGAAATTGGGTCCACAGGTGTGGAGATGCAGAGATGGCAGGAGAGTAAGGAAAAGTGTCAGGACTAGCTTGGAGATGTTAGGGAGGGTCAAGTGAATGAGTGACACTTGTGTCGGGTCAAGGAGAGTGGGTAAACAGGTATATTGGCAAGGGTAACTCTAAGGACAGGTATGGGGTGACCAGTATCAGGGATTTCTCCCTCCTACTAAGTGGTGATTGTAATTCTGGTTGCCCAACCCTATATAACTAGCTATGTGAAAATCTGGAGTCCATAGGCAAAAGCAGTAGCAAAAACATGGGTCTGATGATATGTAGGTAAAAGGCCATGAGGTACTGTGGCCAGTGGGAATCCATGTAATAACACTGTCTACTCAATCAGTAATGGGAAATAACTGACTATGCACCAGTGGGGTTAAGCAGGACTGGACTGGACATGGTAGGACAAGTGTGCAGGATCTCCGAGTGGGTCCAATGCATCAGAGATGCAGAGATGGCAGGAAAGCATTGGAGATGGGTAGGAGATATGCAGACTGGATGGGGATTGCAGAATGGGGTCCTAGCAGGCCAGCCTGAACATGATTGTCACACTGGGTGCTGCAGCAGGGACTGCCAAACTCAAAGACAGAAGTGCTACAAGGGAAAATTAAGGTCAGATGGTGATGAAAAAAAACTCAGGTGACTTACAAGCTGGTGCAGGTGCGGGTGCCTTGACAGCAGTGATAGTCTTGCTGTGACCATGCATCTGGGTCTTGGGAGTTGTCACAGCTGTGACACCCAGAGTTCTGGACTTGCCATGAGACTGACTATGAGTCTGGGCCTTGGATTGGGAGGCAGGGAGAGCTTTGGAGGGAGCCTTGGAGGGCATCCTGGACCTTGTGTTCTGGGTGGTAGAGGACCCACAAACATGTTTTGGTAGGGTACCCATAGTCGTGGGGATGCACTTGACCTTCTTTGTTATGCAGCAGATGCACAACATACACAGATTCCTAGTCCTCTTGTCCAACCAAGTTGCACAGTCCCACTTTAGCTTGGTGCAAACCTGGCATGGGTTATTCTGTGGGTTGTGTTAGTGAATGGACACTTTCAAACAAATCAAAGTACTCACTGGTCTGGGAATGAGAATATCACCTCCATTGATGACTGGGGGTGCCTCCACCAGGCTTTTAGAAGTTGGCTAGGAGGGCTTGATGACCGCTAGGTGACTGCCAGCAATCACCTGGTACATTGTGAGCATACACCTGAGTCCCAGATGCATAAATGTGACTTACTGTAGCAGGGCCAAAGGGCCTTTTGGTTGGAGCCTGGTGTTACAAACTAGGATAGTTCTAATGACAGACAACTCAATAAGAGTCAAGACCTCTGCCAAGATTCTATGCAAGACGATAAGTCAAGCATTTGGTGTAAGCTAAGTCAGAAGGAGTGCTTCTAACTTAAAGTATGATTCAGACAACAGGAGATTGGAGGTCTCAAGTGAAGGATGTTTCAGGTAAAACCTAGTAAGATTAAAGTGAAGAACTACAAGATACATTGTCAACTATATATAGTGAACATAGGTGGTTTAGGGCAGGTGTGGGATTGATGATGAGTCAGAGATAAGAAAGGATGTATCAGCGATAACAAGAATAGATCATCTAGTGATGGCAATAGTGATTGTGATGTAATACAAGATATGAGTCAGAGATAAGCCTAGCAGTGGCACCATGCAGCTCGTGACATAATACAAGGTAAAGAGAGAGAAAATGAATAGGGGCATACATGATTGTAACACCCAGGGTGATCTAGGTGAATTAGAGAGCCAGGGAAGGATGATGTCCAGCACTCCACCCAAAAATGGCTATAAGAAAATGTGAGCCAAGTCAAAGACTAACCAGACAACATACCTGAATACTCATGTCTTCCTCATCTTCCAAGTCCACTAGGGGCTTGGACATCACCCAGCAAGAGGACTTTGCATGCTTGCGAGTCTTCATCACAGACTTCAGTGGTTGGGAGGAGAGTCCCAAAATCATGGGAGACTTCCTCTTCCAACTCCCTTCTACCTCAAGCTCTGGGTCAGCATTGACAGCCTTACCTTTCCCCTTGTCCTGGAACTCAGTGGTGGTGCTGGTGGAGGGACCAGCAACATTGCCAGCACAGATGGGTGGGGAGGGAAGGTCCACTGGAATCAGACCTGTGGAGGGAGGAGCAGCAACTGGGAGATCAAAGGTATGGTCACCTAAGGCCTCCCAGGCAAGGAGCTTGGGGCACCAGACATGCTGCAAGAGACAGGGATCATTATACCCAATGTTATGCCAGTTGGGCCAGATCTGGGGAGTCATGCCCTGGACATGCAATAGCTCCTTGGAGCATGAAAGCATGATGCCAGGCAGGGGTCCAGTCTGATAGTCCTTGATCACTTGAGCCTGCCTGGATGTTAGAGAGAAAAAAAGAAGAAAAAAAGAAAGCTACATACCACAAGTGAACTGACCTGTATTGTCAGAGAAAAGTGGCTGTTACCCAGGGGAATCTGCTGGGCACTGCTGGTGATGGCCGTGATCTGGGCAGTCAATGCCTTGAGACTGGTCAAAGAGTTGTCAACTGGAGTGGACATGATGATTGAGTTGAGAGATTTAAAGATCTTGAAATTGGGTTGAAATCTGTTATCACAAGGATGAAGTTTCAAAAGAAACAAGACATTTGATGGACAATTGATAAAATCATTGATTGTTTGTCTTTGTTTGGTCCCAGTTCAACTTCCAGCAATCGCCAGTTTTGTGTTGAACTTCAAAGTTTTTTCAATTATCAGTCAACAAATCATTAAGTTCCCCACACAACATGAGTCTGCAGTCAGCCATTCAATTCAATGGATGTGGATGAGTCCACTGTGTCCCAGGCATCACTAGGTGTGTCATATTTTTATCATGCCTTATCTATTTACTGGGTATCCCTTAGATGATCTATACCTAGGGCTGGATGATGACATAGAATATGATTCTCCGTCATCTGGATCACCAGATGTCTTGGCTGCAATACCTGGTGAGTTTATCCATTCATTAGGATCAAGGATCACCATGCATGCTCACTAAACCCTTGCAGATCAATCAGCTCTGGCTCAAGCTGATCATCCAGGTTTTCTCATCAATCCAGACTTGTACCTCGGGCCTGAGGATGATATCATTGATGTGGATGAGTTGCTGGATTCTGCCAATCCTAAGATTGATGTTCTGGCTGCATCAGAAGCATCTATGTCATGTGAGTCCATTCATTCCAGAGAATTATAGATACTTATTGTATCTCCCAAGTGGATGACACCTCTAATAAACTTCATTCAGAGCAGCCAGAGTTCACTAATGAAGATTTATGTTCGATGGCCTGGGAGTTCTGACCATTCAGGTCATATGAACACACCAGGTGTGAGTATCTGACAAAGCAGATCATTTATCTTTGTGCTAATTTTTCTGCAAGTGCAATCTGTTCAAGATTGACTTGGTGATTACAAACACCATACTGGGGATCTTCCTGATCCTTCCATTCCACTGCTACTCAAGGCCAAGCGACCCTTCTGGATGGCTTGGGCAGAAACTTCTGACAAACTCAGAAGAGCTGATGTGGACCTCCAGAGGTTGCAAAGAGCCCAACAGATGAGCATTGAAATGCTCAAGGTAGTAGATTCACTGATCAATCAGTTTGAAGATCAGATTCAAATGTAAAGTACTGAATGTTTGATAGTAGTCAAATCACATGTAAACTTCTGAATTTTCATTAACATACCCACATCATGTAAACAACCAAATTTGTGATGCATTCCTCTTCCATTTCCAATTGAGTTCTGGAGGCTCAGGAGTTCCTGGTGTGACAATCATACCGGCGCTAGGCATGTATGATCACTAGCATGGTTCTTCTCACTCCCAGGAAAGGAGATAAAGTGCTGATCATTAAATCTATATATATCGACTCATCTGCTTTTAGTGCGCTCCTTGACAATGGGTGTGCACTCCTCCTGTGACCCATGCTCCCATTTAGCTTCAGTCCGGTCCTAGGAATCCATCCTCCCATGTCCTATCCATGTCCACCTATCTCCACTGGTGCATTATTTTTCCCAAATATCATTGCTAAATGAGCTGCAGGTCTTATCACACATTGCTCATGTCCTGCAGTGCATGATGTTTTATTACCTATAGACTTGTCACATGCTTGCTTACTATGCTACAATTCTTGCCTATACATTCCAGACCTTCATGCACTATGATAAAATGACCGCAGTACATATGATTGAGTTAGTTCCCTTTCCCCTGGACTCAGCTCTATAGGAGAGTCATTCTTGCATTATTTTTGTAGACCTTGCGCAATCCATCTATTTTGCTCTTTCCTGACAATCCTGCACAATTCAACCACTCTGAAGTTCCATACTGCTAGGATCTTACCCTTAAGCTCTTGCAAGAATACCCAACCCACAACCAGTAGTTTAGCACAGTTCTTCACTTGCACTATATCCCTTGTGACTGGCTGCTCCATAGAGCATGGTTGATTTCATGCATGTTACATCTGCCACACCAGCATCTGACATCCAATACACTTGCACATATCTTCCAACAGTTCATCCCACTCTTGTGATACTAACATTGGTTGATTTTTGTCTGTGCTCACGGTCAATTCTTTGGCATAGAAATTCAAAGGTATACATATGGTCCGCATTCTAGTTTCTTAGGCTGACATAGGTTATAACTCCTTCACTCACTTACTTCCCTCGCACATAATTGAAGGAAGTGCTTCAATAGCAGTCCTCTCAGGCTGATCAATTAACTCGTGCCTCTTAGGATAAGTAGTGCTAGCTGCTAACCACCTAGTACCAATTACTTCTTTACACCAGGTGTCAAACACAGAAGTTTAAGTGTTGCTTTGGCTCACTGAGTCCCAAGTGTCGAACACTGAAGTTCAATCCTCACTTTACAGAGGATCACCAAGTCCCGAGTTCAATCTTTGAATTGAACTTGGGACTCAGTGATCCTCTGTACAGTAAGAATTGAACTTCAGTGTGTGACACTTGGGACTCAGTGAGCCAAAGTGAGACTTAAACTTCTGTGTTCAACACCCAGGAACTCCTGAGCCATAGAGATTGAATAACATTGACATGTACATAAAGGCAGGCAGTGTAGTATCAGTCCATTACTTCTTTCCCCTTGCTCTTGTCACTTGAGGGGTATTGTCTGATGGCTGTTGAGTTGATTTACTCTGGGTTGTCCTTGCCAATGGCTCAATCGCCAGTTTTTTTCCCCACATGTTCTTTGGCACTGGAGACATATGCCCTCCTTCCATTCCAACATCCTCCTCAACATTGCCAGTGACTCCATCAGTCATCCCAGCCAGGAGGTTGTCCATTCGTGATGTCAGCAGTGCACCAGTTTTCACTGGCTTGACTGGGCAAGGCTTTGGAGTTGCACATGGGACTGCTGTCCCTTCATGTGCTGTCAAAGGACCTGGCTCTCTTCTGGGTCTCTTTTGCAGGGATCTACCATCAGCTGCACCATCATCAGCATCATCCTCCATATGATGAGAGTCACTCTTGGTGTTGGTTGATGAATTCCGAGGCCTTCGGATCATCTTCTTTCTGACTTTACAAGTCCGATGAGAAGGCAAATTCCCAGACACAACCAATGCTACCATGTCTCCATCTTTATTCTTCCATGCTTTGAACAGGAATGTTGGTCCTTTGCCTTTCTCCTGCTGAGCATGCCAGAAATTGAGTAAGGCTGTAGTGTCCCAATTTTGCAACTTGAAAGGCTCCTTCAAGTCCACATCTGCCAGAACATACTTCCTTGCCACAAAGTCATCCTGACTTTATATGATGGTGCTCCATGGCACAACTGCCTTGTTGCTCCTGGAACAGATCCCTGTGTCCATGCATTCAACAAATTCTCAGGTGTTGCAACAATAGATTCATGATAGTGCGATGTAAGAAATGCCCTCACTATGACCTTCTTCTCCTTGAGTTTCATTTCAGTGATGTTTGGAAGCAATGGCATCCCATCTCTGTCAGTTTCCAGTTTGAAAGCAGGCTTTCTGATTCTTTTTCGACCTCCCTTCATCTGTTGTCCTCCATCCCATGCCCCAGCACCTATCATCATCATGATCAACAAATTCCTTCTAGTAGCCAGAGTTCAAACACTCACCGAACTGTTCCTGCATGTACTCCTGCCAAACTGGCTCGATGTCCTCCCAGTCCTTCATCTTCATGAAGCTGTCCACATCTCCTAATGCTTCATTATTATTGTGCCTGCATGACATCTATTGAGATTGAAGATCTGCAATGACAGACACAATTCACTTACATCCTGAACAGCACCTCTCCCTGTTCATTCTTCCAAGCTGACATCACAAACACTCTTATCCCACATTGCCTCCACATCTCCTTCAAAAAGTGCTCCATATACACAGGTCCCTTCTTACAAGTGACTTGTGCCTGTATCTCAGGAGGAGGAAAGTTGTTGGACCATTCTTCAGCTGTTTCCTTCACCTTCTCCAACTCGTTGTTGGACAATTCAGCCATGGCTCTCTTCACAGCCGCCTGATAATGCTTGAACATACCGGGATCTCCTGGCTTTGCCCTGGACTTGTCCTCAATCCTCTTTAGCACCTCTTCCCAGTTCTGCTGGTAGATCACCATCCTAGGCATCCATTTTCTCCCATACTTTATCATGTCCTTCCTTTCCTTCTTTTTCCTGTTGTTAAACAACCAAGTCTTGTATATCTGAGCATTAATGGACAAATAAGATATTAAAATTTTAGTTTTTCAACACAGGGAGGATGAATCACCTGCTTCCTCTTCTTCCACTGTGCTTGGTCAACCTTAGGAGCAAATAACCTGGCAGCCCTAGCTATGGCAGTGAAAACTGCTCACTTCTCTTTCCATTTTGCCAAAGTTCACTCAGGAAGGTAGTTCTTCAACTCCAAAATTTTGTTTTCCATGAGCTTCTGTGTCTGTGGTTGATGTGCCCTATGTCTTCCAGAAGTCAACTGAGTTGAGTGACCTGATCTTGCCATGGTGAATGAGATTGCAGAATGGGCTGAGGATAAGCAAGGTGGAAGTAATAATGGTGACAAGTTGAACTTTGAGCAAAGCCTAACAGTTGGTTAATCGACCCATATTGGATGCAATGCCATTAGTGGAAATGAATCTATAAAGTAGGATGTGACAGGTGGGAATCATCTTGCCAGCTCATGTGGCTTTCACATAGATATGCTTAGATGTGCTTAAGAGCACTTAGCTCGCTTAAACCTGTTTTTGGGAATCTCATGTGGCCTGGTCATGGGTTTTTGAGCTCTGACTTGATACTGTTGCCCATTCAAGTGCAGCACATGTCAATAAATAATTGATGAAAAATTGAATGAGAGCACAGGGGAATGGGGGAACAGACCAAAAGTGCTCACTCCACTCACACCTTTGGCTCATTCCCCCATTCCCCTGTGCTCTCATTCAATTTTTCATCAATTATTTATTGCACATGCTGGGATGCAGCCGAGGCCAGGAAGCCAAAAAGGAGTGTGAAGCACTCCATTTGCTTCCTGTGCCAAAGGCACAATGGGTATGAAGCTAGTTTGTAATGATGCATCAAGACTGCATAACATCATATTGCAATATCAGAAAATAAGATGAAGATAGGTAGATGCACCCCACTGCAAAAATCCCACAGGGTAGAAGCAAGGGGCAGCAAGGGTAGGAAAACTTGGGTCAAGGTCCCACTTGTGAGCACAAAATGACATGCCTACAGGTCCATGCCTGACTCTCCCCCAGAATCACCCACACTTCAGCCTGTTGAGGCACCACCTCCTTGGGAAGACTTTCCTGACAATGCTTATGAGCATGACCAAGGCTCATTTGAGCCTTTGCAACTCCCTGTCATATCCCACAATATGGACTCACATTCCATAATATTCCCACGCCTTCTGAGCCTATGTCCAGACCCCATATCCGACTCATTGCCCGATCCCCTTCCACTGTGTGCTCCACACCTCAGTAGGATTGACTCCGCTCTGGATTTACCCCTGAGCTCCAGACCTCTGGATCCTCACTGCTAGCCTGATCTATACCACCCTATCCTGTCCACCCTATGCGCACTCCACCTAGCAAGACATCCAGACTTCACCTCATCTTGGATTCTGGACTATATCCACCTTCTCATATCCTGGTCCTGTATCCACCTTGTCTTCTGGATCCCCAGATCTCCGGACCTCCAGATATTAACTCCAGACCTATTCCCACCCTCTGTCCAATATCCTGCGCCTATCCCCATTTAGACATCTCCGCCTTTCTGGCTTTTGGTTACCTCTTCTTCCGTCTTGCTTATTGATCCTTGTACAAGTCTTCATCTCCAAGTTCATTTAGTTATGTTCTGTCTTACTTACTAATGTGTTTCCACATGCTCATACATAGCCTTGCTCCTTTGCTTACTGATCCCCTCAGATAGTCTCCAGTATATAACCCCTGTAGATACTCCTGTAGTTTCCTCAGTTTGAATATCATCTTAGACTTTGCTCTACTTGCCCAATCCTCTCTTGGACTTTGGTCTGCCTAAGTCTGTCCTATCCATCAGGCTTAGGGATTGATTCCCTAGGCCAGAGCTTTGCCTTTCCAGCACTTACCCTCTTTCCGGACTTTGGTCCACTTCCTGTCTCTCTGACTCTACCTAAGGGTAGTCTATCTCTGTTTGCTTCTACATCAGACGAAGTCTGATGTAGCCCCTGATCCTTCTGGACCTCTGGATGTCCTGTCCTTCAGATGTTCCGCCCTCTGTACCTTTGAACATTCCATCCTTCTAATCCTCGGATGTCCCATCCTCCTGTCCTTCAGACATCCTGCCCTTTGTACCTTTGGACATCCTGTCCTTCATACCTCCAGACATCCTGTCCTCCTGTCCTCCTGTCCTCTGTCCTCCTGCCCTCCTGCCCTCCTGTCCTCCTGTCCTCCAGACCTTCAGACCTCCCATCCTTCCATCCTGTTTCCTGCAGAAGTATTACCTTGTAGTGGGAACTCTTCTGAGCACTTCCTGCATTCCTCTGGAACTCTCCCACACTCCTCCAGAAGTCCTCTAGACTTCGTCAGACCATCATTGGACCTCATATGAAATGAAGGGCCCATATTTGGGTAAGGGGCACAGCGTATAAGCTGAGGCCAAGCCCCTCTGAGTCAGTCTCTCTCTCCTTTGAGCAACATGGTTCTTAACACTCCCAAAAACTCCCAAAAACCATGGCAAGTTCATGTAAAATGTTAGATTGTCATTCAAATGATAGCTAAGCATAAAAAATGCAGAGTCAGAATGACTACCTCAGGCAATGGCTGCCAAGGCAGGAATCATATCTGCATCACCTCCTGGATTGAGAAGCTCCACCAGAAGATAGGAGATGCATTGTTTGCAACCAGGATGGGGTCTACAAATGTCAAGATTGTCTTGGGGAGCCACTATATTGCACTGGCTGTTGCAGGAGTCAACATCATTGCCATCCTTTCCACTGGATCAGTCAATGGAATGGTCAATTCTTCAAGCAGAGTTGTCTTGCCCATGTCAGACTCATCATACACCTCGGTCATGATGGCAAACAATGTCTGGTCCTCACAGATAGGTGGGATTTGTTCGAAGAAGACGAGCATAAAGACCAGCTTGAGCCTGAAGATTGACCATCTGTGTCAGGACCTGAGTTCCAGCTGAAGGAAAACACCATGGTCATTATTGACAAGTCTGGAGTTCATTGCCTTGAGGTTCAATGCTGTGATTGTCCAAATGCCATGAGTCCAGACATTCAAATGTTTTGACATGGATTTTTCCCCGCATCATTTAACAAGCCGAAGACTTTGTTCACCTTCAGGGTGCTCAATGATTTTCTATTGGACAACCTTGAATGCAGCACCTCAGTGATGAACTATTACAGCAAGCTCCGGTGAATGACCTCAAGCATGTTTCCACATCTTGTTCTGGTAATGCCAAATCTCCAACATCTAAAGGACATTATATTGAAACAGCACACGGCAAGGACTGATACAGAGAGCTCATGAGAGTCGCTTGACAGTGGAGGCAGTTGAAGGCCATGAAATGGCATGGATTTGGCCATCGTTCTGACAACCTGAATGCAGGAGATCTCGCATTGTTTTGCCCCACATGTCCTCAGCCTGGGATTAACATATCCTTGTCAGGGGATGAATCACTTGATGAGTGAGTCTAGTTCAATACCCAAGTCACCTCAGCTATAATAACGACTCCAAGCTGGAAATACACCCGGTCATTTGTTATGGACAGAAATTTCAAAGCTGAACACCTGCATCCCATCAAGTCATTTGATGAAGTGTGGCTTTCCGATGGGTTGGGATTCATGATGGGAAAGGACAGGTATAAAACCCATCTTGTGGAGGCTGCTGACACATTGGAAAAATCAAGCTGCAACAATCACCAGGCAGTGAATCAAGCAAATGCGGCTTGGCACAAGCTGGAGTCCACCGGAATCAGGGGAGTTGCCTGTGCCCAACATGGTTGATTTGTCCCTCACTCAATGGTAGATTTTCAGACAGGCGAAAGGCAAGCCAACCATGCCATTCTACATTAACAAGTTAACAGTGCATCATTTGCAGACAAATGAACATGGATTATGCCCTTTGTGAGGCTGCCCAGCACAACATGGAAGGCATAACCAGGGCTGTCACCTTCTATGACATCAACTGTCAATACAACAAGCACTTTCAGGTTCAGGTGGATCAAAGCCAATTTCTCGAAATGGTTCCAGAATTGACCATCATTCCTGGAATCAGGTTGTGGCATGTCCATGGACATCAGGACAGCTGCTATGTCTGATATGCATTGAATTTTATTGAAGGCATTGGTTGGATCGATGGTGAGATCATGAAGACCCTATGGTTGCATCTCAACCTAATTTCCCCTGCTGCTTGGGGAATGACATCCCTGCATTGAAAGGAATGTCTTGATTATCAGATGAATGATTCCAATTTCTGCAAGATGATCCACATGAAAAGGACTCTTTGCCATAAATACAAGCAGGCAAAGAATGGCATCGCTGAAAGTGAAAAGGCTTTCAACAGACTCAATGAGGCAGTGCCCACAGCTTCAAAGAAAGAATGGTTAGCCAGTGAGAGGATTGCTCAGTTCAGCAGAATAAATGATCCTGTGGCAATGGATGTATATGAGATTAATATCAAGAAGGGTAAGTTGACTTTGGCTACATCAAAGTCAGAATTAATTGTTGCACTCAGCACTGAGCAAAAAGGAGATCGAGCTTAGACTGCTGGAGGAGGGTAATGCCTGTAATGCAGCACCTGCTCACAGATCAGTGGCAACATGGATATCAATGGGGTTGGCAATTGAAGAGGCTCAGATTGCATTGGTCATTAAGCTCTGAAGAATTGGAAGAAGAACTACAGAGACACAGAGATTAGACATCACCCAGCAACACGATCATCTCCAAGGCCAGATAGATGGATTCACCTGGTCTGCTCTTACACATCTGGGAGAGGGATTTGATGCAGATGATGATCCTGATGACTTGAACATAGACATTCTCAATGATCTTGATGATGACCTGGCAGATTTTACCAACACATCTGATACATGGGCAAACTCCCCCAAGCTCACTGTCATCCCATTGCCATCAAACCTTGGGGTAGATCAAAGCAGACACTGTATGGCAGAGGATCTGATTCTGCTGGGGATGTTGCTTCGTGAAGGGCAGGCCAATGATGCCCTTCACAACCTCTGGATTCACTTATGCAACAAGGCAATCCTGTTCCAAACAATGGTCAGGCAGGCCAAATCTCAAGCCCTGAAAACTTGAGCTTGGTCCCAGGTGATGTCAATGCAGTGGACAGTGTCCCTCCATGCCAGTATATATACAAAGACCCAGAAGCAAATGATACAACTTGAGCTGGGGCAAGACCAGCTTCAGACATACAAACCACTGCTTTGGGAGCAGCTAAAATTCAGCACTGCTGTTGGCAATCCAAATGCCTGAGGTCAGCGGAACAAGTCCCTCACTTAGTTCTGGTCCATCAATGTGGACCTGGGGGGTCCAGATCACTCATGGAATGAGGAATGTGAGTTCAGGCATGCTTGATGTATCCTGTGCTCAGCTGATGAGACCCATCCAAAGTTTACCAAGTTCATTGGCTTTGGGCAAAGGCCCTATGGGATCAATGGAAGGAAGAAATGACATTGGTCCAATTGGAGATGGATTGGACATGCAACTTTTTCTTGTGGAAAGCAACCCAATGGGGCAACAGGATGTGGGAATCATTGGTGAAACATTTTCTGGGTCATTCATGCTACTTGGGAAGGCAATCCCAAATGTATTCATTACTGGCACAGGATGCCCAGGCAGCATTTCAAGACCTGCAGAGCAGTGTAGAGACCATGTCCTCTACAGCCATATAATAGGCATATTTTCATGTTTTGGCCTCTGTGCTGACACCCCCAACAAGTGTGATACATGCACAGTATTTGCGACAATGCACACTTTGGCATGCTTTGGATGCGCTACAAACGCACTTTTGTGTCCTCATCACCAACCGTCTGCATGTCCTGTCCTCATCCTCCAAGGTCCATTGGTGCATGTTCTATCTATTTTTACTTCAAACACATCACAGAGTTACATATGGTATGCAATTACTCTTTGCCTCACTATTTTTACTTAAGTTACATCACTTATGATATTTACCGCTACCTATTCGCTTCTGAAGCCTGGGAATGTGCTTACGAGGCATTACATGCCTCTGGGTAAATTTTAGTTACTTACTTCCCTTTGACTAGTATCCTGAGAGCAGCAGCAGATAGTTGAATCGATTACCATCTTTGTTGATTTTCACATACCTATTGCATCCAGCGTGCTTTGGCACCTATCATTGCATTCCATACTCTCACGCTCCACCAGGCCCTCTGTTGAGAGCTAGTTCTTGGCATTTCCCCTCAAATTCTTTAGAGGAATCCTTTCTCAGTGACAATCCCCTTGGGTCGAGTTTGACTCGTGTCCAGAGGAGCTCTGAAGAGTCCTTATCTTTAGTTTCCCCTCCCATCCAAATTCCTCGCCTTCAGTGGGTTCATAAACACTCAAGATGAATGAACTTTTTTGCCAATGATATGAAATAGCTACTTTGACCCAAACATTTTAGTCTCAGGAAATGCCTGGATGAACAAACATCAGAGTTTGAAAAATTTTATCCATCCACCAGTGGCTCATATCTTCACATCCAAACCAACTGGCATTGTGATTGTGATTTCCAGCATCATACTCCTGCATTAGCCATGCCTGTATTGCAAACTCCTCCTGCATCCCCTTCTGATACTGTGGATTCCAGCTAGTAGTGATGTAGCTCAGCTATGGCTGGTCCAGGCTTGGCTCTTACCAATAAACTGGCAGTTCAGTGATCTCCATGAACCAAGTCACTCATGTGTGACTTGGTCTGGTTCACAAGGCAACCTCAACCAGCATGTATAACATAAGCCAAGAATGTAGGAACAACAGCTTGAGCCAGCTTCAAGCCAGCTGGAGGGGGTTGCATAGTGAACTCATTTTCAGGCTTTCTCCAACATCTCCCCACTATTCAGTTGGATTCACTGTAAGTTACCATGAATAAGGTCCCAGCTTGAGTGGATGGTAGATTTAGGCTGGGAGATATTTTAGGATCTGGCTTGTATGGTATGTAGTCAATTTTGTTATCCTGGTTCAGATCCACTTATGTTATATGACTTAGCTGTCGTATATTCTGCATGAAATATCATCAATGATGATCATGTTGCTCTCAAACTCAAAACTGTTGTCGACCACTCATCTTCTCTGGAGCGTGAATACTGGATCTTGAAACAACTTGAAGGTGGAGTTGGCATTCCCTGCACCTTCTGGTTTGGTAGAGAGCCAGCGTATCATGCGCTGGTTCTCAAACTCCTTGGGCCATCACTCCACCAACTCTTCCTCACAAACAATTGAAGATTCAGCCTTCTTAATGTTGTCAATCTAGGAGTCCAGTTGGTAAGTCATTTGGTCTGAGGTCTTTGCAGATAGGTTGACTGACTTTCCTAGCTCTCATGTCTTGAGTATATTCACTCCCACAATTATGTTCATGGCAACATTAAACCACAGAACATCTTGGTGGGTCTTGGAAATTCAAGGCACACTGCCTTTATTATAGACTTTGGTATCACAAAGACATACTGGAATGCTATAACAAATGACCATGTGCCATTTCGCCATGGTTGAAGTCTCTCTGGCACTCCTGCATTCGCCTCAATCAACAATCACTTAGGAGTCGAGCCAGGTCATTGTGACAATCTCAAGTCACTCACTTACATGCTAATCTATTTCTTGCATGGCTCCCTTCCATGGCTAACCTGTGATGACAAGAAGTTGTCCAGCTCTACCATACTTGAGCGCAAAGCACGTGCTACCATTGCAGAAATATGTCATGACATCCCTGCTGAGTTCACAACCATCCTTATTTACACCCGCTCTCTCACATTCGCAGAAGATCCTGATTATGATCACCTCCATTCATTACTTCATGGTCTTTGTGCCACATTGCCTGCACCAGCTATGTGCATGTTGGATTTCAGTCAACCTGATGGTTCTGCCATACATCCCCTTCTATTACCTGATCAGTGCTGTGTGGCCAAAGCAAGATCACCATGTCCACCAGAGGCAGTTCGCAGATTGGCTCATGTGTGAGTAACCTGTTTGTTCCATATCTTTGAACTGAAGTTTAACTTAACTACAAGGTTACACCTGCACAATGGCTCCCCATGGCATGCTATGTCAACTCCACAGCAGAAATGTTGACTGGTTACTAAATGTCACTGTTGTAGACTACAGTACATATATATTATAAGAGTCACATGATTTGATTCCAAGTCTCATCCTTACATACGTTAGCAATATGTTAGTGTACTGCAATGGATCATGTGTATTTGTGCACTGCCTTCAGTGTGAACCACTTACTAATCTGTCTATTTTCCCTTCAGCATGCTGTGCAGTGTGCAGCTATCAATCTTTGTGCCAAACCTTCATCATCACTTAGAATTGCCATATATTTTGCTGTCACATTTGCTCCTGCTGATCAGACATGATCACCAAGGTGAGGGTCTCATTGGCACTTATGGTTATTCGCAACTGAAGTTTTGAATCACTTTTAAACAGGCTGCATCACTAGGTGATAGGGTTCAGCAATTCAACTTTTGTACAAGATAATAGTTGTTGTATTGATTGTAAAACTGTATTGCGTGGTGATCAAATTCTAGGAGTGGTAGTCATCTGCACCTACATGCAAAGCCACATGGGGGACCCTTTTACAATGTATCACTAACCTTTTGGTAGATGACTTTACTGCCGTGCAATCTGGGTTTGGAATTGAGACCCTGAGGATGAAGGTAAGCCATTCATTTCTCAAGCTACTATCTATCTAATGGCAATCTAGAAAGCCACATGGAGCCAATTCACTTTAGTCTCCAGGTATGTCCTTCACTGAGTGAGATCCCCCCTCCCCCCCACCTGCCCTCACCCCTACCAAATCATAGTGCTTTGCAAGCTTTTATTGACAGAAAACAGATGAAGAAGACCAACTACACCCACACCCTGTCAGTCATCTGACAGGTGCCAAACTTGTGCATTGCACTTTTACTGTTCACTTCTCTTATATCATATAGTTCATATATCACCCTACAGGCTATCACATACTGCATGGGTGACCTTCCATCAATACCCTGCTCTATTCCACCACGTTGGCACCTGTGATGTGCTTCACATACATGGGGATTTTCTGGGGTTTCCCAGGCAGAACTCTTATAAAGACAGATGGTTCTGTCGTTGAGTTATCATCAAGTCTACTGCAAATGTGAGGTCGTCGACATGGACAGAATAAGACCTGGGCAACTGGTGTTTCTCCTGTTGCTACTGATATACCCACTGCCTCTGCTGCTATCTCCGCTATCCCTGCTGCCATCCCAGCTGCTATCCTTGTTGCTGCTGCAGCAAATGCCACTACTCTTCAGCACCCCCATCAGTGTCAACTTCCTGTCAGGTACAGAACCAGTGATGCAGCTTCTGCTGGTCCAGATGAGGGTGAAGTTTTTGACCTCGACAATGTCTCAGGGGATGAAGAGGAACTGGAAAATCTTGCTGCACCTGCCACTATGGTGCCTGCAGGCTCTAATCCAAGCCCACTCCAGACCGTCACCAGCACTGTTCACACTGACCCTTTAGCCACTGGCAACCTCAAGCAGCCTAAAGGGCCAACTGATATCAATCACTTCTACCAGATTGACCCTGATATGAAGAGCAAAACTTGCATCCCTTGTGAGTAAGTATTGTGTCTGCAATCTTGTATTGTTTCTCACACTCTTCACCAGAACACTGCATGAAATTGGCACAACACACAAGGTCATGGTATATGCAGGCTCAACATCCAGCTCAGCTCCCTGTACACATGCTTTCACTCACTACACCAAACTTTATCTGGAAGCAGCTGAGTGTTTTGGCTGGCACATACAGATAAAGGATCTAAATGAACACCTTGCCGAAGGGTGGTCACTGAAGATGATTCGTGAACAGCTCAAGAAATTGCCTTGCACAATGCAATCACTTGGTCCCCCCCCTAACAAGGGATCTGGTGCCTCACTGGGAGGAACCTGCTCTCCAGAAGATCAAATTCCAGACTTCATGCTTGATGAAATGCATTGTCAAATTGTCAAGTTTATTGTTGCTGATGATCAGGTGAGTAGCAGTTCATGCCTACAGCCACCATTAGTAATCGCCCCCAGGCAATAAATATGATTGAGTGCCCTGAATTCTGGTGCCTCATCTGTCTCCTGTGCCCAGAAATTGGCAAGACTGGCCTATTTCACTGCATGAAGGCTCATGAAATGGTAATTGAGCAATGGCAGGAATACTTCCTGGTGTTGAAGAATGATCTTGCTGTAAGTACATAGCTGCCAAGTGTGCTACAAAGTGTTAAGGTCGTACTCAAAGGATAACTGGATCCGAAGGGCTTCGGCCTCAGCTTGTGCGCTGTGCCCCTTACCCAAGTATTGCCCCTTATTTCAGGGAGGCAAGGCTAACACGTCTGGAAGGTCAGACGAGTAGTGTAACGGATCCGGATGACTTCCAGATGAGGAATAAGTATCGTAGGGCTAATCTGGACAAGTCCAGACTAGAAACTAACAGTAATGGACTGTCGGGGACAGAGGTGGATATGGATAGACTATAGGAATCAATCCTAAGTCTCAGAGGGTGATGAGAGTAGAGGTACTCAGGTCCAGAGGACAGGAATGAGCAGAACTAAGATGATATTTGAACTGAGGTACTACAAAAAGTTACAGGAGGTTATATAATATAGGTATCTAATGGAATGATCAATCAGCAGAGTCCGAGGCTATGTACAAAGCATGTGGATAGTCTATTGGTAAGTAGAAATGGATCACAAATCATGAAATGGAAATGAAACATAGGTAGCGGATAAGGGAGCAGGACAGATATACAGATAACTGAAATACTGGAGTTAGGGGGTTACCGAAAGGAGACAAGTGCTGGTTGTGGATTCGGATGAGTTGTGGACCGGACTGGACAAGTGGAACAGATTGGATGACGAGATGTTGGAGGGAGATAAGATGTGGATCTGAGATAAGATAAGGGTTGGATCTGAGATCCGGATATGTGGATATGACACAAAGTATCTTATTCCTTTTAGCATGCACAGGGAAAAGTCTGCTTCACATCTGACCTGTGGTCAGATCAAAAGCTCTGGCCATTCATGGCCCTTATGGCTCATTGGATCGCCAAGGCCAATAAAGATTCAATGCTCATGTTGAAGACAGCCCTCCTTGCTTTCCACCATATTCCAGGAAGCCATGATGGACAAAGTCTCAGTTCTATGATTTTATATCTCCTTGATCATGCAGACACTGCAGCCAAGGTCAGTACTTGTTCATATTGTGTTGCATGCTCTGACGTTGTTCAGACTGGGCATTTTACTTTTGATAATGTGGGCAACAATCAAACTGCAATGCAAGAGCTCTCTAACCTACTCAGGCAATGTGGGATTGATTTTGATCCTGTTGAACACAAGATACTGTGTTTCCTGCACATAATAAACATATGTGTGAAGCATGTTATCGACAAATATGCTGCTGCTGACTATTCCACTGTGGCCAATACATGGACAGTTGAAGACCAGATCATCAAGAAAGTTGATTACGTCCAGGCTGTGCAAGCTAAGCCTCTTGAGTGCACCAGGAATATCGTGTGATTGATCCATGCATCAAACCAGCAGCATGACAGGTTTTGTGAGTGCATCCTTAGGGGTAATGAGGACAGGTGGTTTCAAGATGACAGTGGTGACCTTATACAGCTCCTGGTTGTAGAACTCCTCCTCAATGAGCCCACTACATGGGATTCGGTCTACATTATGATCAACCATTTGCAGACACTGCAGCAGGTAAGATGCCACATCATTAAACATACCTTATGGACTAATACTGGCCCACCCAGGTGGTAACCACCTTTTTTGATGCTTAGCCTCAATGCAACATATCTGAGAAAAGATTGAGCGAGATGGATTGGCAGTTCCTCCAGGACCTGGAAGTGATCTTGGAGGTAAGTACTGATGCATTTGAAGCTCATGATCCAACTTACCATTTCATACCAGGCACCCCACACCACCCAGCAAAAACTCTCCAGTGAAAGCACTCCCTTGCTGAGCTGTGCCATTCCAACTTTTGAAGAGTTGATCAATGGCTGGGAGTCTATTGGCCTGCACGTCCCTCACTGTAAGCCTATCATCAACATAGCCTTACTCTGGGCAAGCAAATACACCGACCAGATGGGTGTGACACATGCTTATGCTGTCACTATGTGTCAGTCCCATGTTTTGTTTTAATGAATATTGATCCTGCAATGTGGATGTCTTGGATGGACAGTCTATGGGAGGCTGACTGTGTCAAGGATGCCAAGGAGTTTATCTTGAAGCTGGTATGTCTCTGTAGTAAAATAAAGCATGACATTGGATTGATTTGTTCTTCAGATGCATAGCAAGCAAGCAGAAAACTCTATACCTGTGCATTCTCAACCTGTAGTGGTTCCATGACCACTGCCATGCACACTAGGCTCATGTTGCTATGGACTTCCCACAGTGCATGCACATACACTGCATCACCATGAGAGTGGTCAAATGGTAGATCAGGAGTTCACAGCATATGCCACGGCTACACTTAGTCCTTGTGGAACAGATATACTTGTGTTTTGGAATGTGAGTTTGTAACCTCTTCAAGTCACCCTTTGTTGTTAACTACGAGCTGTTTACTAGGCTTCGCAGTCTATGTTCCCAACTATTTATTCGATTGCCATGGACTAACAGGCCTCTGTGGTGCCATGTGAGCAGGTATTTTCATCAAGTAGCAAAACCCATATGAAAAAAGGAATCACCTCAGCCCTGTTTTGATGGAGGCATTGCAGATGGTCAAGTTTTTCCTTAAGAAAGAACAGCTTAATTTTACAAAAGGTTGGGCAGCCTCTCAATGGGACATGGAAAATGGGGTGGTACACGACAGAGGCTCTAGCAAGCTTTTGACATCTACTGACAGCACAAATGATGCTCTTCTCAGAGCCATTGCAGAGGAGGAGTGCAACAATATCAAGGACACTGCTATTATCTATGACAAGTGACACTTATTTCTTATCTGACTTTTTTTTGTCTGCCATCTACTGTTTCACCTCTTGCCTCTCACCTTTTGCTTGCACTTTCTTGCTCTTTGTTGTGCTGATTTTGATTTCAATGCTTTATTTGTTTCTTACCAGCCACACAGTGAATAGCTGACAGTGTGCGCTACGCCTGACCCAGTCCCAACCATCCCTGATATCAATGCATTATGATTGCCAGCAAGGAGTTGGTGGACTGTTGAGGCTATGGGTGGTGTTTTCACCAAGCTCATTCCCTGCAACACTGACATTCTAGGCCCCAGGCTGCCAGTTCTGACTAATTATGCATTCAATAAGAGCCTATTGCCAGCACCTCATCACCACCAATGCTGGCAAAAATTCAGCAAACTTGCACTTTTGCTTCTTTTGCTGCCTCTCTACAGGCAGAAGAGAGCCAACTCCATGACAAACAACAGGAAATGGACAAAGCCAAAGTGAGTACATGCAATTACAAGGAGGCAGCTTTCTTATCCCGCTTTAGATCACGGATGCTGTTTGTCACTAAAGTAACCCTCCAGAACTGGGCTTGTGAGTTCCAACAATGGACCAGGATATACTCTGACTCAAGGCTTGGGTCTTTGTACAGCATGCATATAAAAGCCCCTCCAGACAGACATCCTATAATCATCTCACCTCCTCTCCTTGATGTCTCCTTACCTATTTCACCTCACCATCCTAGAACACAGTGCTTCTTCCTACCCAGATGCCCCAGTCTTCAGAGTCCCCCAATCTGATCTATTAACTGGTCAGGTACATGATTGGTCGTCAATAACTTACTCCCAGTTCAAGCATGACGTCAAATTCACTGCTCATTATTGGCATCAGGTGCTCAAGTCCGACAGTGTGTCAGAGAATTCTGTTGTGGGTTTATGGTATGTCTGTTGAGCCCCTCTTTCATTTAGGTCGCTGACATTGTGACTGCAGGCTACCGGGAATGGCATATCAGGATGTTCTCCACATTTATGGCCTTTTGCAAGCTGGATATGTCCCTCAGCTCTTCAGTATTCATTTGCCAAATCCTGACATTGTGCTTGAACTGCTCACAAAGATGTTTCCTCTTGGATGTATGTTCATTATTTCATATTGCCCTCCCCTGCCTAACTCTTTTCCAGGGGCAGCATGTGTTACATCGCTGTTAAGAACCATGTTGCTCAAGGGAGAGGGAGACTGACTCAGAGGAGCTTGGCCTCAGCTCATACGCTGTGCCCCTTACCCAAGTATGGGCCCTTCATTTCAGATGAGGTCCAATGATGGTCCAATGAAGTCCAAGGAGCACAGGAGAGTTCCCACTGTGAGGTGATACTTCTACAGGAAACAGGATGGAAGGATAGGAGGTCCAGAGGACAGGAGGACAGGAGGATGGAGGACAGAAGGACAGGATGTCCAGAGGTACAAAGGACAGGATGTCCGAAGGTACGGAGGGCAGGATGTCTGAAGGATAGGAGGATAGGACGTCCAAAGGTATGGAAGGAATAGGGGCTACATCGGACAAAGTCCAATGTAGAAACAAACAGAGGTAGACTACCCTAAGGTAGAGTCGGAGAGACAGGGATTGGACCTAAGTCCAGAAAGAGGGGAAGTGCTGGAAAGGCAGAGCTCCAGCCTAGGGAATCCATCCCTAGGCCTTATGGAAAAGGACAAGACTCAGATGGACTGAAGTCTGGAAGAAGATTGGGCAAATAGAACAGGATCTAAGATGATATTCAAACTGAGGAAACTACAGGAGTATCTACAGGGGTTATATACTGGAGACTATCTGAGGGGATCAGTAAGCAAAGGAGCAAGGCTATGTATGAGCATGTGGAAACACATTAGTAAGTAAGACAGAACATAACTAAATGAACTTGGAGATGAAGACTTGTACAAGGATCAATAAGCAAGACGGAAGAAGAGGTAACCAAAAGCCAGAAAGGCGGAGATGTCTAAATGGGGATAGGCGCAGGATATTGGACAGAGGGTGGGAATAGGTCTGGAGTTAATATCTGGAGGTCCGGAGATCTGGGGATCCAGAAGACAAGGTGGATACAGGACCAGGATATGAGAAGGTGGATATAGTCCAGAATCCAAGATGAGGTGAAGTCTGGATGTCTTGCTAGGTGGAGTGTGCATAGGGTGGATGGGACAGGGGGGTATGGATCAGGCTAGCAGTGGAGATCCAATGGTCTGGAGCTCAGGGGTAAATCCAGAGCATAGTTGATCCTGCTGAGGTGTGGAGCACACAGTAGAAGGGGATCTGGGAATGAGTTGGATATGAAGTGGGGTCCAGATCATGGGATATGACAATCACTCAAACATTCAGTGAGCCCTACATTGAATCATTTATGCTTGATTTTCTGACATGGTTTCAGTGCTCATTGGTGCTTTGCAGCACAGGTCTTGTGTCATTCAACCGACCAAAATTGCATTTTCTTCAGAACAATTAATTGATATGATCCACTGCTACCAACTCAATTGCCTGAACCAGTTTTCCACATTCCTTTCCATTCACCTTCACAACTTGCAGCAAAACTGCAAACTTCTTGGATACCTTCAAAGTCTTAATCAAATTCTACTCAGCAGATTGTCATTGCCTCAGGAAGATGAGGACTGGGCATACAAAAATGGATTGCACTTGAAGGTAAGATTCACTTGAGCAGTTTTTCACCCTCAGCTTAACCTTGTCAAATTAGAACCTCTTCAGCAGTATGGCTTGAAGGATCAATGAAGCACACCATATCAAGAATGTCGATTGCATTGATGGCACAGTATGTCCGCCATTGCATCTTTTAACACCTGAAGCTAAATCTAATGATCTAGGAATCAGAATAATACACAGGCTCTTCCAAAGATGCCCCTTTGTGAGCCCTTTCCCTGTGCCAGCATTGGGCAACAGCAGTTTGGACCCCATCAATGCAAAAGTTTGTTGATCACAGGAGAACTACAGGAAATTTGGTGAGCATAGGGCTTATACTTGTTGCCCTCCAGAATTCTCATCATTGTATATGCTCATATACACCACTTAACTACTCCCATCATCTGTCTTTACAACATCCCCTTCCACTATGTCTGCTTTCAAAAGCAAAGTTGCGGAACTGGCTAGTGCATTCACTCTACAAGCTCCCAGTGCAGATGCTCCTTTAGATGTGTTGGGGGACTGGGGACACGAAGTTGTGCGATTTCTGGTGAGTCCCATTGCCTTTCAAACCTTTTCCTCATTGACTGTAGTCCTTTGCCTAGACTTGGCTCAACACTGAGGAATGAAGGGTGTTATTCACACTCACAGTGGTCTCCAAGCTCCAAACAACCTTCCAAGACCAGGTGGATGTGTGCTGGCACTACCCTTGGCAATCTTGGGGTTGCTGGTGGCTCCCTCTCACTGCTGAGGCTTGGGAAGCAAAGAAGCAGGCTTTAATGGCGAGTCCTGTGACAAGCAGACTGCTAGCATAGTGACACCACAAGTAAATTGAAATGTGGCACACACCCTCAAGCTTTATGTGCATTTTTGTGATCTCATAGTTCAACATTGGTCCAAGTCATTGAATAATCTTGCAGTTCAACTCTCCACCTGCTTTGCTCACCGAGGCAGTGCTGAAGACTTGGATCAGGCTATTGCACTTCATGAGGCCATGAGGGCATCTTCAAGTGTGTTTTCTTGCATGTGTCATTCATATCTTCATTTCCAATACGATGTAGAGAATGAGATTCCTCTAGGCATATATTGCCCATATTATAACTCATGACAATTGGTACAGTGCACGACTCACTAGCTATGACTTTCCTGCAAAATGCACCAGAGGTGCGACACTTTCCCACACTACACAATGCATTCCTGTGCATGCACTTAGCACGCTCTTCCCGCACTCAGTTGCACATTGTCACAGTGTCCCAGCACATCCATCCATTGTCCAACCAGTCCCCTGGTGTGTCCCTTTTCATTTATTCTCATATTTAGCATCATACCATACATTATTTTGTCATGGATCCTTTTACTTACATCATTTTACATACATACAGCGCTCCCTATTCGCTTCCAAGCCCTGGGAGCACGCCTAGGCACAGCTTACCTGTTGCCTAGGAAGTTTTCATCTACCTACCACCACCAGAGAATACACCAACCACCATCATGTCGGTAGTCACTGAGAGTTAGAATCCATCATGAGCCAGCATCTATCATAGTTGTCACCCTAGTCTTCAGCAGCAGCTAATCATCATCTTTTACATGTTCGTGCACTGCATGCGCCTTATTCCCATGCTTCGTGCACCTACACGCTCAACATTCCTGTGCATGCGCTTTCAGCGCATTTCACCAGAGTTGACCTGGTGTCACCCAGTGGATCTTGCTTTCCTTGCTTCCCCTAAGGGTTGAACATATCGCCTGGCGCACTTCAACCAACACTTAGAGAGTCAGTGGCCTTCCTCTCACCCCAGAGGTAGAGGCTTCTTTCTGTCTTTCTTTTGCTCTGCAAGCCTAGCAGAGCTGTTGAACCTTCAACAAGCCTCCCAGTAAGTATGTTTCTTATTCATTGAATTTTTCATTTTGTTTCATGTCATATTGAGCATTCACATAGCTTCCTCCATGGACAGGAAGTTACAACCTACACCTTAAACTACATTGCAATTCTGGACACAGATTGAGAGCTGCTGTGGGCCATCTCATCACTGCACGAATGTAACAAGCCTTGACATTGCCAAAAGAGCCTGGGAACATGATCTATGACTACAGGACTTATACAACTATCCGTTCCTTGTGTTCCTTGTGTCCCTCGATGCAGCAGGTGCATTCAATTGAATTTGTGAGTCATTGTTGGCATCTGCATGAGTTTGATTGCTACTGACCACAATCTCAGTCTTCTTTAGGATCTCCTGCACACTAAAGCACTCACTTGTTGTTGTCTTGGATCCTGAATCCAAGTGCTCTCACCAATGCGATCCACAACTTGGATGGGCACCCTGACTCATACACCACAGTCACCTCCTGCTCTTGTCCTTGTGCACCCCTCACCACCCTCGACAACTCTGCAGCTACCTGCCTTGCTTTGGTAACAGTGATATGGTCCTGATACGTGCATTAGCGCATGTGAAAACGTCACAAAGGTACAACTTACCACAAATTGGGGTCCCATTCTTGTTGTATATGAAGGATCTTGGAGACTACAGTCATTTACATGGATTGTCAATAATCAATTGATAGTGAGATGTAACATTTCTAAATTTAAATTACACTAAAAATATCTACACAGGCTTGAGCGCTTGAGCCAGCTTGCAGCTGCTTGCCATAGCTGTATAAGCCGGACTGAGTTTGTGATTACATAAGTAGTGTGACTTTTGAGTTTCACTCAAGCCCGAGAATTACAGCTGGTGCTAGCCAAAGCTGCAGCAACACTAACCACCATGATCTTTTGAATTCTCATGTCATGTCTGTTACTGATTAGATACTTTAGGCTTAGGAAGAAATATAACAAGTTTAATAAGGCCCTCAAACAGTCTGGTGCTGGAATGACATATGAGGACCTGCAGAAGGACCCAGAGACAAAAACACTGATTGGTAAGTTATGCTCCAAGTTCATGATCTTTTATTTTATTTTCTTGCAGATTCACAACTCAAAAAGTTCCCATGGTGGCCAGACCTCCACAGCTGGTGGAGAACTAATCCAGCATTCAACACCACATCATCATCTGCAGATCCCAGACAAAACTTTGAATCCAATGCACTACAATACTTTAGCAGGTCTGGCAGCAATAATGCACAAGTCCCTGATGAAAATGACCCTGACATAGATGATGAATTAGAACTAGAGGAGGGGGAAGTTGATGAGACCAAAGATACCTATCGAGAAGGTCTTGATCCTGTTCTTCTTGCAGACAAAATTGTGGAGGAACCCATTGATGAAGATACCATCATGATGGGGCCCACAGATCAGTCCATCACTCATGGATCTACTTCTGCCATATTTCCTCCCTTCCTGTGTCTTCGTCCTCCTATCACTCCAATCTCAATATATCCTTCTGATCAAAATATATTCTCACTCAACTCTCCAGAGCCTCTGCCTGATGACAGCAATGTCCAGTCTGACAGCTGTCACTCATTTTTCTCAGGTCTCAAGAAATCTGCTTCCAGCTGTGATGCCACACCACAGGACTCAGAAGATTCTGATATCAGTGCTAGCCATGCAATGCAGGGCCTTCATGTCAACTCTTGCCATGCAAGTCCTTCCATTTGGGGATGTTCAGCAGTGCAAGTCATGAAACTGTCTGGAACATCCCCTCAGAGTGGGTCACCTCAATCATCCCATCCCCCATCACACAAGTGCACCAACAACAGTCAGACTTCTATTGCCACTGAGCACCTTTCTGAAACAGCAGATGTGCTTATCTAGTTAATCAGTGAAAAATGTGACAGTTGTGCTGAGCATGATCACTACAAGCGACTGAAGCTTGAGAGTGACATCTGGTCTAGGGACCTCAAAGTACAAAATGCTAAAGATGAATGAGAACATGCCATGTGTCTTGCTGAACAAGACTTTATGTACAAACATGACCTCATGGGTCAGCAACTTGAGCTTGCCCACACATGTTGAGAAGAGGAGGAGATGCGAATTTGGCATATTGCAATGGAGCGGGGAGGGGGTCTTAATGATTAAGTATCATATCATCATCTCTTACTCATTCTCTTTGTCACTTTTTAGTTGATCTTCTGCAGTGGCTGTTGTTTTGGTAGATTGTACTGATACATGGATTTTTCTGTGCAGATATCCACTGATCCAGGACACAAAGCAAATGAGCCATCAAGGTATTATGAAAATCTTGTCCCTCTGTGCCAATATAACTTTCATCTCCTTGTCCGTCCTCCTCCTCATCATTCTCATCTGTGTCATCCTCAACCATGTCCTGCCCAGTCAGCTCTTTATAAAAGTCTTTACCAGAACTTGCAATACCAAGGTGTTCCTTGATCTCTAAAATGAAATTATGAAGGATAAGGCACAAGCGGATCCACATATTTGAATAGTCTAAATCTCTCTTGCCCTGGACTGAAAATTGAAGTTCTCACAGGCTCTGAAACCTGCCCTTCAATGAGCCAAAAAGGTGCTCAGAGCGAACATGGACCTATTGATATGTAAGTGCTATGTTTAACTGATGTCATGCATGCAACTTACCTTTGAAAGGTGATAGTTGAATGTCTTCTGTTCTCTTGTCAAACTCCCCCCCAGTGGCCATTTAAATGGTGTCACACACCATGTTTGCATTGCATATACAGAGTCTGCCCATAGCCATTGGCCTCCACCAAAAAAATCTTCTGGTGTCCACACAATCCTTGCACACCTGAAAACATTCAAATCATGAAGGCTGCCAGGGATGCTGATAACATAATTGACAATACAGAGGTTGTGCAGTAAAATAACAACCTCAAAAAATAAGTAAGCCTGATGATCCTGTCCAATGAAAACTTAGGTCAACATACCTGAGCTGCAAGTGAGTAGTTTGAAATTTTGTCAAAAAAGCCTTCCCCATGCCACCCTGGCTTCTGAAACAAGTTGAATGGGGTGCTGTCAATACAGAGGAAGCCCCCATGCCATTCCCAGCATGTTTTCCCTTCAACCCACTGCTGCAATCTTTTCCATTCCTCCCAATCTTCATGATCCAGTGGATCAAAGTGGATCTTGTTGTCGTGGTGCCTTAGGATTGTGATCATAACTTGCTTGAAGCAGGTATACACAGTCCTGATTGAGACTCCCACCCATTCAGCTAAATCCTCCATCATCACAGCATTGTCATAGTGGCCTACCCCATTGAGGAAAATTGCAAGCTGGATTGCAATGGGGAGCTGTGGATTATGTGAGTTGTTGTAGAAAATTGGATGCAGCTCAAGACAGGCCACAAGATGGTCAAAGATAGCAGGTGAAACCCAAAGCTTTCAGCAAAATTTTTCAGGAGCATACATCTGCCATTCTGGAAAGAGGTGCAGCTGTGGTGCACAGGTAAGTTTGGGTCTAATGTTCAGAACATGGTTCTTCTGTGCTTTGTCATGCAGAGCATGGACTGCATCAATAAACTCTGCAAATGCTGGCATGGCCATCTCTGGTCCATCAGACAAGAACTGGGATGATACACTAAGTGAGCAGGAAGTTGTAGCTGTGATGCCTGACATGAGCGAGGTCCAAGATGAATCCGATGATATCAAAGAGATGGACATGCTGATAGACCCATTATCACCCAATGAGCTGTCTGAGTCACTCTCATCTTCAGAGTCAGGTTCTTCAAGGAGCTCATCGACTGTACACTTCATGAGCTCTGCATAACAAGCTATCACAAGATTATCATGAATATTTCTAAGGGCTTGAAGTTGCTGTTTGTGATGTGATAAGCAAGGCATGGTGGACTGATCTTATCAGTAATGTGTAAGCAATGCAGAGATATAATGCAGAGTTTCAATAATATCATTGTTGGATTTCTTACTTTGCTTTGCACTGGCATTTCTGAACTTTGAATACCACTATAGGCTTGAGGCAGGGCCTCACTCAATCAATTAGCCATACATAATTAGTTGGAAGTAGGCTGGTCATTGTGGTTAGTTTCAGTGAAGGTACATTCAAATTTTACACCCATCAATTTTAATTTTAATACATACAAAATATGTTAGCATCCAAATCAAGTACTATATACCAAACCTCGTCAGGCATACCAGTGCATGTATTGTTTGTCCCCCTTTGAGCTGATAGTCTTCATTCTTATGTAGGTTTGTGACACCCCAATACAGTCAATATTGAGCACAAGGCTCCCAATTGGAGTATAGCTCTGGCCTCATTGCAGGGTTGATATTGGGTGACTTCCCACAGCATTTAGAATCCTAGATGTTGTTTCAAATATTATTCATCAGAGATTCGGCTCACAGCACTACCATCATGTTAAGTCATATCTGCAAACTGCAGGCCAAATGTATTTAGGCTCTAGATACTTGTTCTAAACCTAAACATGGACAATGACAACATGGATCTACATCAGCTGGCAGAGGATGAGATAGACAACAAATTCAGGAGGCACAGAATAGCTGTACTTGGATGCCATGCAGTCAGTTTTTCAGAAGCCAAAGGATCACAATGTGAATGCCTTGCACACTGGCAAGCAAGAAAAACATACATCACTATTCAGAGTGACCTACTTCCTAATCCCTGTGCCAATGCTCCCTGGCAAACTCTGTACTAGGCTCGCAATGACCGAGCTTTCATCACAACCATTGGGTTGATGTGTGGGCATTTGATCACCTCCTCTCAACAGGGTTCGCAACCATGTGGGACACATTCTCCATGATGGTACCCCAATGGCACTACCAGAAATCATGAATGAGTCACAGAAGGTCAGATGCATGTCGAATTTTATAATTATCAAGAGTCAAGACAACAAGACTCAGAGCAGTGCCCTGGATTACATGGTTCATCAACAAAAAATTACTATTCATGAGCAACAGAAACTTGCACATGTGACTTTCTTTGGGCTACCATAGATATGGCAGTCAGCATACAGTCTGCCCTGAAAATGAAATATTGACAATGATCTATGCAAGTGTAAATCATACAATTCATACCAGAGGTTTGTGACATTGTCATGGTGTTTGAAAGCAATTTTAGAACACGATTTGAATCTAGCAAGGGGGTCCTGCCCCCCTCTTCTGGGTATCAATCATCAATCTAGAACTGGGTCAGTTTGACATGAAGACTGACATCTGATAGTGGTCTGTTGGCATGAGTTGGACATTTAGAACCAGAACAGCATTCTAAACACTGTGGGAAGGCATCCATTACACACAGACTCACTCCACAAATTCCCCACTTTCCCTACAAGTTTTTTTGGCAGTATTCAGGTGAACTATGCCATCCACAAAGCCTTGTGACAGAACCAACTTTGTCCCTACAAGGTATGGCATGATTTAAATTCAACCAGTTGACAAGGCCAATCCTACCAATTTCTCTCAACAATATACTAGGCTTAAACAGATCTTATTGTCTTGTATAATCCTTGCGAAAAGATCACCCTCACTTGTTTATTAGCCCCCACTATCTTCTTGAATGATGCAGTGCACTGAGATGGCAGATTCATGGACTGAGGTGTTGCACACAGCAACTTGCTTTGTCCTGCTGCTGCCTTCAAAATCTGTTTGTATGATTGCAAGTCAACAAGAGGTTGCATGAGTGTGGCAGTCAAGACTTCGATTTCCATGTTTCAAGCAGCTGCTCTTGAATTTCATCAAGGAACAAGAATGAGTTGGCATCAAGAATGGATGTGATAGATGAGAGATCCTAAACTCCTGTTGGTTGAGAATGAGGCCTGCCACGATGACAAGCAAATAGATTTCTTGTCTGTCTGAAATCTTGGTGGAGTTTCAAAATTTTGTAGACATTTCACTGACTGCACCCAGCAAGTTGAGTTATTTCAGCAACTGTCTTCTCTTGCTTAAAAGTTAAAATGCCAGGTAAGATAGATGTCAATCATATACATGTAGATCACATGACTTTTCATGACTTTTTCACTATAATGCCTAAGGATATTCATAGAGATACCTTTAAGAGAATTTGTTCCATCAGATTGTTCACATACACAGTGCAGGCAATCTGATGGAACAGAATTCCTTATTTCGCATTTTTGGAGGAGTAGTAGTCTGTATAGTGATCAAAGTAGTGACTGCCATGTTACATTGTGGCTGTACAGTGTGACAGTGGTGCACCGACAGTTTGGTGTCATGGGTAATGGCAAGTTCACAGATGGATCATCACAGTCCCTGTATTATCTGGAAGGCCATGAGCATGCTGGAGTGTTCAAAGGGATGGGAGTGATACTTGAGGAGCAAGGTTATGAGGACACTGAAAATCCAGGCAGAGTGCCTGAAATTTCAGTGTAAGAAGGGGGCCACATGTTGCTGCTGTTGAAGAATGCTCTACAATGAACCTGATTTTGTTAGTGTCAAGTCAAGTCACTACTTGAGGTTGCTTGCAAAGTGTGTGGCTTTTGGGCAATCTTTTCCCTAAGTTTCACTGTGAGCTCAATTTCATCAAGCAATGTTGGGGCTACTCAAAACAAATTTATTGTGAACTTCCCACATTGTTGAAAGAAGTTGATCTCAAATGCAACACCCTTCAGTCTTTGGACTCAGTTCCACTGCCTGCCATTCATTGGTAAGTCTTTGTTGTGAATCATGGTTCCATTGGTAGCATGCTGACACTATGATATGCTAGGTTTTCTGCTCACTCATTGAGATTTATGGATGCCTATAGAAAAGGGCTAAACAGCAAGCAAGCGCTGAGCGGCATGGGCCTCAAAGAAGTATCATGGTCATTAAGTTTTGCCTGAGACAATCATGCGAGATTTGACAGATGCAGGTTTGATTGACAACACTTGTTGAATTCATGTCCTAAACACTTTAACATATTGTTAGTATACCTCCGGATACCTCAATAGATGATAGAAGCTTCAAGCATTGTTATCTTTTCCTTGCACACTGAAGGTCACACAATGTAACAGAATGTCACAGGAATGTCATGTCATGTGATGTTGATAGGTACAGTGCAAAACGGAAAGAACTGACCTCTGCCACAGCACAAACAGAGATCACTTTCTACATCACTCCATTCCATCTGATTTACACATAAAGTGGTGGAATTGCCTCCATTTGAACTCAGCTACAATCCTATCTGGTCACTTTGTTAAAATTCTTAGATTAAAAAAAATGACAATCTCAAATTGGGACTTCCCACACCACTGACACCGCCACCTTCCTTTTTTAGTAACCACTCCTCCTCGCCGCTGGTCGCAGCAAAGCAAAAGCATGTTTGCGGCTTCCACTGGACCATCACGAGTGTATGAAATACATGTACTTATTCGGAGTTATCCATTATAGCAATATCCATCATGATTCCTGCACCAACTTTGCGATGAGAGCGGTATTTCTTCACAGCATACTCAGCTTGCTTAGCATTAAGGCCCTTCCTGCATGGGCACAAACACTGAGAGACCAGACACAAACTATAGTGTTAAGATGCGCACCTATAAGCGTCCATGTAGCGCCATGTTTTCCGATAAAATGCTCGGATAACTTTGGTAGGGCATGCATCCAGGATTTCAGGAACAAGCCTCCATCTTTACTGAAGAATTTGCTGCCAGAAGCTCGGTGAGCCTTGGCCCACCGAGCCTTCTTGTTTTTCCGGGGCATATTATGATAGGATATTGGCGCGCCAGTACATAGAACCTTTTGAATTTTACAACCGAAATTGGGACTGCTTACATAATCACCACCAAAAAATTTTATTGCAGATTCATGACCATTTGACCCACTTGCATGCAAAAAATGCAAAAAAAATCCTTATCGCACCAAGATTGAGTCCGTAACAGTGCACTGTATGAGTGAAGCCTATCTTAATAATAACAATCCTCTACTGAAGTCATTGAGATAGAGTGTGCACGTGACAGTTACACTGGGCACAAATATATACAAACATGTTGCGTCCAAATCAAAGACTGAACATCTTTCATAATGCAACGCACTATACAGTGTAATTGTGTAAATCACTAAACTCGTGACCGCCCCATGATGTAGGTCAGAGTTTGGCAGATTCAGATACCTTCGGTTCAGACGGAACCATCTTGATGTGTACAGCTGATGCTACTAATCGGTGTCGCGTAACATTCCATATCTTTGAAGCCAGACATGAGCTGATGGAGCAAGAGTGTGAGACTGCAAGAATCTCACTTCACAACGACTTGAGAGCGCCCGGCCACCAACGGCGAGTGTTGTGCTCACAACGCGTAGCTTGTCTCCCCTGACAGAATGATTCAGCAGAAAGTGATTGGTGTGATATTTGAACATACGACAATGCTGGTGAATGATAGACAATGTTCAAAGACTGTGATACGCCAAATATGCCATGACCGCGTGTCGAGGCCCCAAGGACGTAAATGGGCATTGTCGAGCAGCTACGTATCTACATTAGCTCCTGGCAACAGGAGGAGAAGAAACATACATGTCAATCATCATGGCCGAACATCCACCGTGCATGTTTTCAGCACCATTAAGCATTTCTGAGAATTTGTCAATAAGCACAACAAATAATATCAGAAAAAAAAGGCACCTTCATCCACAATCACCTGGAAAACGACACGGCCTTCAAGTTTCTCCGGTTCCTCTGTCTTCGACGATATAGATGCCTCTGTTAGTCGCAGCCGAGACACAAGCTCGGCTTCGAAACCTCCAAAGGGCTTGCCAGTCGACTGCGAGATGCGGCTCGACCGCATGGATTGCAGACCGCTGAGCAACCTGTGTTTTATTTCCGAGGAAGCATTCCCTTCGACTTGGGAGGTGTCGATATCGCTTCGTGGCTTCATCGGAGGAAAGGGCCAAGTCACGTTCAACGGTTCGGGAGCTTCGGGTGTGAATTTTACCTCCTGGCGACCAACTTGAAACAGGAACCCAGAAGTTGCCCCAAAGTGCGCATGATTGTTTAGTAGTATTTCGTGAGACAGACCATACAGGAAGGAGATGACTTCTTATAGTAATTACCCGCTTAGAGTCAGTATCTCTTCTGGAGTCCCGATACACCATGTCCCAGCGGTCTTATGAGGTTAGCTTTTACGATCCGTGTCTTTTGAGGTCATATGTGGTCGAGAACTGAATGAGTCCAATGGCAGGTGGTCGAAGGATTTTTCATGCAAGAAGGTGGCGCTCGTTACGGTCTAGGCGAGGTAGTGTTTGACCATGAGGATTTCGCTTGGCTGACGCATAATCCCGTTCTTCGTATTGAAGGCTGTAAGTTTCTGTGTATTTTCGTCGAACATAAAGATTTGAACTCCAGTTTTTGGACTCCAGCTTCCTCCTCGATTCGGGCTGATAGATCGTTCCGATGGTCGATGGAAGACGTTCAGGCAAAAGATCGGTCAGCTTAATACGTCCTCTCCCGCCAGTACGCAGTACAAGGTGTTTTTCGTGGGCAGACACGGTGAAGGCTTTCGTGAGGATCTCATGTCGTTGAAGATAACATTTCAAGAATTGATATAATTTTTTCCCCACAAGACAACGTAGCCGAGGCGAAGTACGGCACAGAGGTGCGACCTAGGCCCTACTATGTAGTGTCCATTCTATCCTAACATCCCCCTCCCACGCCGGAAGGAATGGAACAAGTGCACTTCCACCGTTCTCTTCCTTCGATGAAGTTCCCTGACCTGACTACATCTATCAAGCTATTGGTCGAAGGAAAACGGCGATGGAGAATTGATCTGGGGACGTCAGTAACATCACCTGTTCGCTGAATTGCGCTGCCTCACAACCCATTATAGCGGACCCGGAATTGACGACGCTTGGCAAGGATCAGGCAAAAGCGGTCCATGACGCATGGAAGCAAGAACGTAAATTCGGCATTCCCATTCCGGAGAAGCTCTACTGCAGCCCTCTGACACGAGCTATCCATACAAACAAGATATCATTCGACTCCATTATACCTCAATCACAGCGAACTATGATTATCGAGGTATCAAGACACGAGACTTTTTCGCTAGGTTTACTCACTCGCGCTATAGAATCTTAGAGAAACAACGGGCGTCCATACCTGTGATAAGCGAAGAACGCGCACTTACATCGAACAAACTTTCCCTGACTTCGACATCGAAAAGGAGCTCATAGAAGAAGACACACTCTGGGACCCTGAAGTGAGGGAAACCCACGCAGAAATCGATGCCCGAATGAGACGCGTACTGGACATGATTTTTGGTAAGGACCAGGAACAATGTGAGCACCATACCCCACCTGTTCATTGAAGTTGGACCGAGTACTTGATTAGTCATCTCGTTCACTGCCCATGGGGGCATCGTTAGCGCAGTGCTGCGGGTCATGAACCACAGACAATACATTTTACCAACCGGAGGTTCGTATTTGAACCTGATTTGAGAGTGTGTGCTTATTCTGAAGCAGGGGTTATACCGATCGTTGTTAAGTCGTCTATTTCTTAGAATTACTTAAAGAACTCTTTGTTCGATACGTTGGGGATGTTACACAGTAGTCGGAGAAGCGGTGGAACCCTGACATCGCCTTTGTCCTGCTAGATCTGAAACGCATTGTTTACAAGCTTACGTGTATATTTAAATCGTGCGAGCTTCCACGTGTGACTCCATCTCCCTTCTCGCCATCGCCAGCACTGAGGCGTCTGTTACCAATGTACGCAGTAAACAACGCAGGTGCGCTTGCCAACTTTCAGTGAAGTAGGGCATAATGAATTCAGCGGAGTAGAGCATGTCGCTCGTGCAACTAGCCCATTCTCGGAAGGTAGTGACTCTGAAGTCGATTCGCTCTTTGACGAGCCTCAGATTGCCATGCGCACTGCACCACCGATCCCTGGGCTTTTCGTTCCACCCATCAGATTGCCTCTCGAACTGGCGAACGATATCGTTCAGCAGTGCATGAGCCTTTACTTCGATGGGCGAGACATAAATCAGATCATGCTCTTTGGACGCACAACATCCGAGCATGGCGAGAGTATGGGAAGTGGCTTACCAACGTTTTTGATCACACTCCTGCATTGGCTAGCCGATTTGTTGCGTGATCATCTACCCGAGAAAGTGCACGAAATGTTATTTCCTCCCAAGGATGCGCCTCAGCGCGCACGGCAGGCGATTCTGAACCTGTATCATCCTGGAGAAGGCATCTCACCTCATATCGATCTACTGAAACGGTTCGATGATGGAATTATAGGAGTGAGCTTTGGAAGCGGGTGTGTGATGAGCTTTGAGCGGGTTAAGTGTCAAGAGGAGGAGCTGTTCGAAAAGACCGTGCCGCTGGATAGGGATCATTGGGACCTCTATCTGGAAGAACGCAGTGTCCTGGTCCTATCGGAGGATGCGCGCTACGATTGGACCCATGGAATTGATGGAAAACCGAGGGACTTTGTCAGTGGAGGAGTAGACGGACAAGGAGAACCTGAGTGGATCGAGAGGGGAACAAGATTGAGCATCACATTCAGGTGGCTGTTGCCAGGAGCAGATATTGTTGGAGAACCTGATCCATGATAAATACGTGGCACTGCCTGGAAATTATCAGCTGCATATGTAGACGAAGACATGTACCATGTCAGAGTAAGTCGTGTTAGACGATGATGGAAGACAAGCGATGTGATAGCAAGTGAAAATCAAATGATATCTAACAACGCACGAAATCCTACATCTCATGATTAAACTCCTTTGTTAGAGCGCATCTCTGATACACCTCTCCGCAGGTCTGATCTCAAAAGCCGCCACGTAGAGCAAGGACAAGATGCAGAACTGATCCAGCGGTGATATTGAACTCCTTAGCGGTTTTATCATCCGGCCTTGATCAAATATAATACGGTGAGTTTACGCAATCCTGTACAAGCTAAGACGGCACACATTTGTCTCCCTCCGAAGATCAGTCTCTGTTGTTGTGGTGGCACACCGGACTGCTCTTCGACCTTCTCCTTGATTCGAGTGATCTGTTCCAATAGAGTTCGTGAGGTGTTAAATAATGCCCTTAGGCGCAGATACCTTGTCTTCGAGATCTATGTCTAATTCGATCTGCGCATGAACCTTCGTTAGTCACTATCGGATAGTGATGATTAGATTTAACACCTCCTTGCCAGTGAGTGTCTAACGGAAGTTGGCATCAAGTTAGCGAACCGTTTCCTGACAGCATGTCTTCGTCCTTACCTTTACTTTGATGAGCATGGTCGAAGATCTAAACGTAACAAACCCCCTTTAAGCTTTCGTCGCCAAATGTCTAACCTCCGAGCTCTCCGAGTTAGCGTGTCACATTTCCACGGTCTTTCCAACCACTTCTGCCAGTAATTCACAGAAGTTTCGAATAGCTCAGGCCGGCCGCCTGCACAATCCGAGTCTTTCGACTTATCCACACCAGATGATCAAACCGAAAGATCCCAGTAAATCTTTCAAGAAATTGCACCTTTCGACTGGAACTATATCCTGGATGTGACAATATGATTTGCGAAGCTCTCGGTGTCTCGCATTACAGTTTAGCGCTGGCAACGGATACTCGAGGAACATCATTCGTTATTTGAAAGACCACCTTCTCCTCATATGATGCGCTCCTGGCATATAAATAATGCCAGCGCTATTTGATGTTTATTCAAGAACAGACGTGCAAATGCCACTCGAACCACGGTCGCCGTATCGGCGAAGTATTTAGACGGGCTGTCCAACATTCCAAAGTCCATGAGGATTTCTCTCCGATTGTCTTTGTTGGGCGGTGCCAGTAGGTCTACTGTTATTGCGAACGTGATCTACGCAGCCTCTGAGTTTCTTGTTTTAATGAGCCGTGGCTTTGCTTTGTTCGGAGAGGGTCACGTGTATATCTATTACTAAGTTGTGATTCTTCTCTCCTCTAACATGCCTCGCAATTTCCTCGGCTTGATGAGTCTAGGTGCATGGTGGAGAGCAAGCTACTTGACTTTCAACTTCTTGTGAAGGAAGCGAATCTGAAAGCTGGACTCGGAGGGGTGGAACATGATGGATTCCATCTGTGAGCTCAACTTGTCTCATCATATGTCGGGAGCCAGGACTTCTTGTCGCAGGTAGTAGAATATGAATCTGCGGCTTGCACGCCATATTGCAAACATAAAGGCCTTTGGGTCTTACGATTTTAGCTCATTTATTCTTGTAGTTCAGATCACCCGATGGGTAGTCAAATGAGTATGTACCAGCACTACAAGGAATTAACAGCTTTAAAAAAATTACTTTGTGGGGTACCTGACGAGTGTTGTTCACTTGGATAGTTTCTCGTGCTACACATCGTCATCAGTAGATACGTGTATGCCCTCTTGGAAAGCAATTGTAGTTATGTTAGTTCCTGTCTCAGAGTCGTCCACGAGCCTAGCGTGATATTCTCGAATGCCAAGGAGATCCCAAAACAAACATCTGCACGAGCAGGAACATTTCAGCAACACCAAGATAAATCTCAGTTCCCATTGAAGAGGAATCCTATAAAAATGACGGGAGTGGTCAGGAGCACGTATTAGTAGTCACAGGTTGACGTACCGATATCTGTGGAGAGATAAGGCTGACAAGGACCAAGCAAGAAACAGCAGCGTGTCTGGCGAGGAAGATCAGCCATAAAAATATATATTGCATTGAAGTCTCGAACTCACGCTACAAAGTAAAACACGTGAGTTTCTATTAAGAAAGTGAAACAGTCTCTCCCTGGAGATGGTCGTTGCAGTTCACGGAAGTGTTTTATAGCAATCCATACTGCAAGACATAGTGTGAGGACTTCCCATGCGATACCGAGTATCCAAGTCTCAGATAGTGGGAGGTCACTCTTTCCACTGAGAACACACTGGTAGGTGCCAGAGAGGATAAGCTCCTCTGGAATCCATGAGTAATACGCTTGCATATTTTAATGATAATCGAGGCTTACCCCCAGAAACATCATTGCTTGCTATTGCGAGGATCACTGCGCATACAATCGTGACAGCTAAAGAGATTCCGGCGAGAAAGATTGAGATCTTCCTGGATCGCTGATACATCGCACGTAACCGAATAATTAAGATGTCTGGCACGATATTTCAGTCAAGTCAATCTTAATGAGGTACTGCAGCCAAGTAACTCACAACTCAGCATGACATTTACGACGAAAATCATCCACCATTGTACGAGGCCAAGAATAGTGCCTGGAGATTCAAGTTACTGATGAGCTCAGAGGACTGGATGCTTCAAACTAACTTATAACTGTAGCAATAATTATATTGAACTAACAAAATGGTTGAGGATCTCACTCACCCCTACGTAGGAGGACAGTGAGTTGACATGAAATAACAAAAGATAGTGTAGAATCCTCGCTATATCTGTCACTGAAATTGACGGAAGACCTACTACATGCCGCCAGTCAGAAGAAACAATTACAATGAACGTGATGAAACATACACAGTATGCTGATCCTAATCGTGACATGAGGTCTTATTAGCACAGTACTAGCTAAATTAGCCTAGAAAACATACCCAAATGAAAGCATTCCGACGTAGCGCACCTAAAACAAGTTATCAGATAGCACAGATTTTCAACTACAGTTAAAATGTGAGCTGGGTACACTGATGTATAGGATAGTCACACGAGACCAGCGTCGCCTCTGTCACTCGGAATGAGCTATATTATCCTGTTGTCCAGGGGACTCTACTCACTAAGACCAGTTCAAACTAGAAAACCGTGAGATGATAGCTGCTCTAGTAATGCCATCAACTTACCTCTTGTTCAAATGTCAGTGCTGAATATCATAGGACATTGATAAGTCTCTCGATAAGGGTATGATCGTACATTGCTCACCCCAATCGTATACTGCTGTAGAGGATGCAACTGTAAAGTCACAGTGGTAAAAGGCAGATCTGAGTGAGCCATCATCGACGTCATCGATGAAGTACCTATCCACGAACCTACGAAATAGCTGTAAATTCGATAAACATCCAGCAGCGGCCACCATTTAGGATCATTCGAGACTAGGGTCATGTTAAAGGGATTCAAGTGTCAGCTCGAGAGTGGCAGAGAGTTGGCGGATGCCAGTGTATTACGATGATGGTCGTGCTAGCTTTATATACCACCATTGGATCAACGCTTGTCTGCCGACAGAGTCATTGCCCCTGCCGAGAGGTTCCTGTCACGCTTGCATCGAGTTCCGATATCAGTGAGATCACGTAGTTATCGATCTAACACAGGTCTAGTGATGTGATCATCAAAATGGTCAACCTCTTGAGCTCAGCCTTCAGGCCGCTTTTAAGAGGGTAATGATAGCACAACAGAATACAACCTGAAATGAGCTCAGAGGAAATGGTGGTGAAGCTTGAAGATTGAGCGCTGAGCTTTGGCGGGTCGTCGAGATTATGCCCGCATAAGCAAGAGCGCTCTGAAGCAGAAGCGCTTTGAAAGAGACGCTGCGAGGAAAGTTGGTTTCCCTAATTACAACACCGAATATTCCGAATCCCGACGGATGAATGCAATCTTAAAAATGGTACATAAACAAACTAGGCTAACTGGTTACTGCTATGATCCCTAGCAATCCTGAATCCTGATTAAAGCTCGAACTTAATACGAAGGTAGAGCTCTGAAGCCTTCCTCATCTCTTCCACCGTCGAGGGAGGTGCAGGTTTCCCATCCAAGTCGTACACCTGCTCCGGATAATACTCGAATGCGGCTGGAGGTTGCGGGACACAGTGAGCTGGTCGAACATTATAATCATTATAAGAAAATGGGTCTCCTGGCTTCTTTGGAGGCTGAAGCAGTATGGCATTGGTAGACTCAATCGAAACGTCGTAGTCGAAATAATTAAAGGGTGTCAGGAAGAAACTATATAACGCAAGGAGTCAGCACGTCGTATCAATGCATGGCTATAATTTAACCTTGAAGCGGCTGTATTAGTCCTGGTATTCGGAACATCCTCTGATGCAGGCTGTTACCGAATAGGTCAGCTCTGCATCAAAATATTAGAAGGCGAACTTACTAGGTGGTGCATCCCGACGTTAATCCAGGTTACCAAATCCTGCTGAGTAATATTTTCACCGTCAAAAAAGTTGTGGAAGTCAACAGGAGGAGCTCCTGGAAGGTTAAAGTTCCACATGCTGCTGGAAGATGGCTCTGTATCCTTGCGACGAGACACCGCCAAGTTATAACGTGCCCAGTTGGCATTCTTTAGCAGACGCTTAGATCCTACGATGGTCTTGGAAGAGCGCCTGTCAAGACAATACAGGCACATTCAATGTGTTTTGCGCACATTATAAACTGGCGAGTATCCCGGATGGATTGCGTATCCTCTAGGGATTCCCCATTTATTGATTTCGTCAGTGTTCACAATAGTATAACCTCCTTGGAAATTGGTGGGGAATCTCAGCAGGGCTTCATCTTCGTTATCGATGTATTCACGGGTGATCTTTTGTTGGATCACTTCCTCGCCCCAGTCATCGCCGAACCACGGCTGGGTGGTGACTTCCTGGCTAAGACTTGTTTTCAACAGCGAATTTTGTGTTCCTCCTACGTCAAGGTCGACCTGCAAAAAGAGCTCAAGCCATGAAGTATGTTATATGATTCCTCAAAACCTTGAAGTTGATGGCATGATCGTGGAGGCTTCCAACTGGTTGTTTACATCAGTGACATGCGTTGGGAGTACCGGGAGACGGCATACGAGTGGTGTTCCAGATTTTGCTTCCGTAAGCTCCTTGCTCGTCATCCCAGAACCCTGATAAAAGGTATCCGGACGCCGATACACGAACCTCAATAGTTCCATCGATGTGGAAAATATATTCAAACTTGAAAAAGGGTCTCGCATGTAAGTATATGATCGCTAACCGAGCAACAAGCACTTACCACTAAAAAATGTCAACAATAATCGAATCTTGGAAGACGGATACTCACAGTAATCATAGCTAAATGCAATACGCTGAGTGCATGCATTCCACAGATATAATGCCACTTACTTTCCAACGGTGGCAATACTCCTAATGACCAACTGGTAACCTTTGACCGCACCAAATTCACTTCGCTCAAAGCCAAGATGTCTTGATATAGGACGTCCGCTATCCTGCTCAAAGATACATATCGCCCGCTTCCTGGTCATCATCCCTGTCGCCGAAAAAGTGGTAGCTGGGAGGTAAATCGCCTCATCTGGGCAATCATATCCTGGAAGCAGATCGCGAACCGATTGCCCCATGCCAAAGTACGAATCCAGAAGTGCAGTGCTCGACTTATAGGGATCATTTCCAGCTGTATTACACAGGTCAGTTATATTCCCTTCGATCCAGATCTGAAAACTCACTATATTGCGCCAATGCTTCTTGAGGTTTGAGCTAGTTTGAATATTAGTCAGATAGCCAAAGTAGTGCAGTAGACAATGAACAATTACCTCGTAGATGATCCGCTCACCTCGGAAGCGTATATCCCACAAGTTTAGTCCCATATCGCGATCGAAACCCAGGTAAAGTCCCCACCCCATCCAACTAACGTATTGCAGGTCATGGTCAATCCTAAACCGCAACCCAGCAAAAGACACGGAACGAGGTCCTGGAAGGTTGTCGAGGTCGCGTAAGGCACCGATACGTTCTCGTGTACTCCAAGAAAGGTCTTCTTCTTGCTTTGTCACTGGAGGAACACGCTTGAGCGTACCATTACGAAACGCATCCATGAATGATTCTGCTGTGTCAAATACTTGATGATTGTACACGATCTAACGGATGAGTCAAGCATGAAAACGGCCACTAAAACTGAAAGAAGGTTTACCTTCAGCTGGTCCCATTTCGAAGGATCAGTACCACTGACGTCGACATATTGCCAAAGATTCAGTGGATGCAACCAAAATCCGGGCGTGTCTCTTTGCCAGTTTAACCAGAAGCGCCTAAACGATCCATCGAAACCGAACGGCCCAGCGCCTCCAGCAACAATAGTATCATTGGGCAAACCACCTAGAAGCTCCTGAGAAAGTGTAAGGAAGACTAGGTAAGCCAGATGATGAAATTGATTCGCCTTGTATGCATCCATCAGTGGAGCTGCTATCTTGGTGTTAATTTCTGGTAAATTCCAGTCAAGGGCATCATATCCCCGTGCGTTATAGGGAAGAGTTTTGTTATGATAAATCTCTGTCAAGTGCGTCATCTCCGTAGCCCGCGTGACCGGGAGCGGCCCGACGAGGTAATCTCTAATCATAGGTTCTTCGGCCCCACCATGGTGAATGGTTACCCGAGCAAACCTTGCAGGTACGTCACGAGGATCCAAAGACGAGAAGTACTTGAGAACGTTAGCCTTGGGGGGATAGTATGCCTGTATCATATAGACGGAGTTATCGGAAGGCCGAGCTGTATCTCCTCGCGTGAGGTTTAGATTCATCTGGACACTCTGGAGCCAATTTTGAATCTCCACCATTTCATCGATGGTAAGAGAAGCCCATGGGTTAATTGGAGCTGGTGGGCGAGCAGGAAGTGGAATATTAGATGCACAGATCTCAATATCTTCATCATAGTCAGCGTCACCCGCAAGCGTCTTGGTACCCCCGAGAATAATTCTGGAGCCAGAGGTAGAGGGTCTGACCTGAATGACGGTCAGCGAAGCCAGTACAAGGATGAGGATGAATGAAAGGCCAAGACGAAGAGAGGTGATCCTGTTCGGCGCTCGCGTTGACTCATGCTTGGGTTCCTCCAAGGATACAGCTTTCAGCTGCTCATATCTTCTGGCCATGATGGCAGACAGATGAAGAGATGCGTGTGAGACTGAACACGATGCTAGACCATAAATAAGTCTATCACGCGCCTACCTGCTGCGGAGCTAGTTCCAAGATGAAAGACGGATCATGAACTGAACCTCCTTCTGTTAATAGCTTCATGGACAGATTGATACACATATTGAAAAGAAGTCACATTGTTAGCTACCTGATCACTACACCACCTCGCTATCTGCGATAAGGCTTTACAACTCAAGTTTGATGCGATGATATAACTCTGAGGCCTTGCGCATGTTTTCGATTGACGAAGCAGGTGCAGGCCTTCCATCCAGGTCGAACATCTTCGCCGGATGGTACTCGAAGGGTGACGGGTGTTCCGGCAGGCAGTGAGCAGGCTGAACACCATAGTCGTCATATGTGAAGGAGTCGCCAGGCTTTTCTGGGTTCTTCAGGAGGACAGCATTGGTCGACTCAATAGATACATCGTGATCGAAGTAGTTGAGAGGTGTCAAGAAGAAGCTAATAGACTGTTGATCAGCTCTTACTCCATATAGCAGAAGTCAGTAAAGCCAACCTTGACGTCGCTGTGTTCGTTCGTGTGTTAGGTGCGTCTTCCGATTGGGGCTATAAAAATGAGAATAAGAAGGCTGCATGATATGCTTCATTAAGCAAGCCACCAACAAGATGATGCATGCCAAGGTTCACCCAGGCAACTAGATCTTCTTGTGTGATATTCTCTCCATCAAAGAACTTGTGGAAGTCGACAGGAGGGCCACCGGGCAAATTGAAGTTCCACATGCTGCTCGAGGACGGTTCTGTCTCCTTGCGACGGGAGACAGCCAGATTGTAGCGCGCCCAGTTCGCATTCTTCAGGAGCCGCTTAGAACCAACGACTGTCTGCAATCCAGAATTCAGGCTTCGTCACAACATCCTCAATAACATACGTACGTTGTGAATAGGAGAATAGCCTGGATGGATGGCGTATCCTCTCGATGTTCCCCACTTGTTGGTCTCCTCTTGATTTACGAGTGCAAATGCGCCCTGGAAGTTTGTCGGGAATTTCAACAAGGCATCGTTCTCGTCATCGATATACTCTCGTGTGACTACTTGCTGAATAACTTCATCTCCCCAGTCATCCTCAAACCAAGGCTGGGTGACTGCCTCTTGACTCAGAGTAGTCTTCAACAACGAGTTTGCTGTACCCGCCACATCGAGGTCAACCTGCAATGAATTGTCAACGTTATGAATTTACCACAGGGAGGTTGTTGACCTTGTAGTTGATAACGTGGTCGTGCAGACTGCCCACTAATAACGTGTTGTTAGGTCAATATAAGGTATGGGTAAAAATACAAACTGCTGGTTTCCCAGATTCGATTGCCATATTGCCCTTGTGTTCCATCGTAGAAACCAGCTTGCAGATAGCCGGAAGCGGAGAGGCGGACCTCGATGGTTCCGTCAAGATGGAAGATATAATCAAACTACGCATAAACGATAGGGTCAGTGGTGAAAATAGCACTTGGTTCATCACTCACCACTACAGGAAACAATACAGAACCCAGTCAACATCACGAAGACAGCGAAACACTGCACGTACAGTAATCATAGCTAGGGTTCGATTTTCAGCATCATCCCGCAGAAAGACAAAATCTACACACTTTCCGACCGTGGCAATACTTCTGATCACGAGCTCATAGCCTTTGACCGCCCCGAACTCATTTTCTTCGTAACCAAGATGTCTCGTAAGAGGTCGTTCGCTATCATGCTCGAATATACAAATTGCGCGCTGTCGTGTGGTTAATCCATCCGTCGAGTACGTGGTCGCTGGCAGATACACGGCTTCATGGGGACAATCATAGCCTGGTAACATATCACGGACGGATTGCCCCATGCCAAAGTAGCGATCGAGCCAAGCAGTCGTTGCCTGGAATGGATCATTGCCCGCTAGAGAAACACTATCAGGCGAACTGAAGTGCAGAAACCAGCATCTGATTACTCACCATACTGTGCAAGAGCTTCCTGAGGTTTGAGCTGTGCAGAGATCAGGATACTGCATAAATGGATAGTTACATCGAGTACGCCTTACCTCATAAACAATCCGCTCACCACGGAACCTGATGTCCCACAAGCTCAAGCCCATATCTCTGTCGAAGCCAAGGTACAAGCCCCAGCCCATCCAGCTGACGTACTGAAGATCACGATCTACTCGGAACCTCAGACCTGCAAACGACACCGAACGAGGTCCAGGAAGATGGTCGAGATCGCGTTGGGCTCCGATACGCTTACGAGTACTGTACGACAAATCGGTGTCGGGGTCAATAACAGGGACGCGTTTGAGGCTGCCATTGTGAAACGCTTCCATGAAAGATTCTGGTGAGTCAAAGACTTGGTGGTTGTACACGATCTAAGACCAACTTGAGCACATGAAGTCTCGGTGACATCATATCTGAGAACATACCTTTAACTGGTCCCACTGCGAGGGATCGGTACCGCTAAGATCGACGTACTGATATAAGTTGAGTGGATGTAAGAAGAAGCCGGGCGTGTTGCGCCGCCAGCCAAGCCACAGACGTCTGAATGAACCATCAAAGCTGAACGGTCCACTGCCAGCCGTAGTAAGAGTATCCTGGGGCGTGCCGCCCAGAAGTTCCTGAAAACAACATCCTTGTAAGTAGGATGTACGGAAATAAGATGGTATAAATGACCTCGTATGCTTCCATTATGGGAGCCGCCATCTTCTCAAAAATTTCCGGAGCAGTCCAGTCACGGGTATCAAAGCCACGTGCATTGTGCGGAATAGCGTCGAGATGGTATATCTCCGTCAAATGCTCCATGCGAGTGGATGGGCCAATAGGGAGTGGTCCAACAAGATAATCCTTTACGACAGGCTCCGGTGCAGAACCATGGTGGATTGTGACCCGCGCATACTTTTGCGGGATGTCCGATGAGGATAGAGATGAGAAGTAACTTAGGACGCTGGCTTTAGGTGGGTAGTACGCTTCTATCATGAATATGTGGTTGTCCGATGGCTTTGATATAGCCCCGCGCGTCAGGTTAAGGGCCCGGGCAGGGTCCTCCAACCACTTCTGGACCTGAACGACCTGCTTGATGGTGAGAGAGGCCCATGGATTGATGGGGGCTGGGGGACGGGCAGCAGGGGGTGCGGGTGAAGCACAGGCCTTCACGGAGTCCTCGTCATGGTTATCTTGTGCTCCCAGATCTACTGATAAGGGAGGATGAACGTGCAGAAAAGAAAGCGTTACCAACGCCAGACATGCGATGAGCCCGATCGCGACACGACGTGTGATGCGATACGACTTGGGTGACTGAACTTTGGTGTCATCTCCGGTCTTCAGGAGTTCATAACCACCAGCCATGGCTGGTAATGGAAGGGTGTGAAAGACAAGTGTGCTCTATCGCTCTCTTTAAATGCCGAGGTCAGCCCTGTGTGATCACATGAACTTCCGAGTTAGTGGACGACTTCCTGAGCGTCTCTTTGTGAACCGATTAGGAGTGATACAATGCATATGCCATGTGTCCGCAGATCCGGGCGGCAGGCTGAAACATATGACAGAAACTTCTTTTCGTTATCTCAGCGACAGGGATTGCCACGAGATTATGCCCTGCTATACATATCTCCTTCCCACCTAACGCTGGACTTGAGCGTGCTGGTCCTAACTAATTAAAGTAAGTGCATGTTGGGTCACAAGAAAGTTGCTATGTATAGTCGTTGTTGATCTTGTACTGACCTGCAACTTGAAAGATGTGGCAGATGAATCTTCCAGCTGTAACTAATGCGTCATTCACGCGAGTCTTGCGCCGCGGATCTGTGGGGTTCTAGGTCATGATGGGGTGTAACTTTCCAGTGGTGGCGTGGTTTAACTAAGTTTGGTCTTGAGCTCAAAATGGTAATTGCTATGTAAGCAAGCAGCGTGCACGTAGTACGGTAGCAGGCCCATCTGCAACGTCTCAAATTATAATAAAATGGCCGACATGGAGACTACGACCCCAGCAGGACAGCCTATTGTCTCAAGAGAAAAGGTGATTTTAAAATTTTCTTAGCTTATACAGTTAATCCTCAGTTGTTTTTTTCTACTAGACGGCCCCATTCCTCATCCGAACTTTTGTAAAGGTTGGATCATTCCACAGACTGTCCTTGTTCGAGGAGAATACTCTACCAACCACGGATGAACAACAAATTTACACCTGGTAAGCATGCAGATGTATTTGTTCCGACTCTCCTTTGACCCCATGGCTAGGAAAGATGCCACCTTGCGTGAAGTACTGACGACTCTCCGAAATGCTGCACCCCAAATACCAGAGCTTCGCCACCCTCTAGCCCGTTATTCTTTCCGCGCTATATACGCAGATGCAGCAAATAGAGGTCGCTTTGCACAGAAAGAACTTGGTATGGTCTATTCTCGCGATATTCTGGGCGAGCCGGGTACCATTGACAGCCCCGCGGCACGCCTGCTCAACGACATAGATGGCGAATCCAGAGAGCAGACAGAGCGGGAGAAAGAGGAGAGGACGCTCGATGAACTTCGATTCGTGCCAGGAGACTATCTTTGCGTCTCTATTATCCTTCCAAAAGCCGCTGCGGCTGCAGTAGCCGCGGCCACCCAGGCAGAGACTACTGTCAAGGCTCCAGTTCAAAACGGCTGGAGATCCGCACCAGCAGCACGGCAAAGTGATGCAGGCTGGGGAACAGTGGCCCCTGCTGGCCGAGGTGGGGGTCATTGGCGAGGAGACTCTAACCCTGCTCCCCCCAGTGGCCCACGAGGAAGAGGCGGTGGAAGGGGTGCAGACTTTGCTGGGAGAGATCGTGACTTTGACCGCAACAGAGATTCGGAGAGACGTCCGCCCCCAAGACGCGATTCACCACCTCACCGAGGAGGCGGCTGGGGTGGCAGAGGTGGCAAACGGTCACCATCGGGTTCGCGATCAAGGAGCCCACCGCGACGCAGAGGCTCTCGCTATGACTGATATCGTTTACTTGTGCATTCGTCGCAGACCTAGCTACGATTGCAAACTTATTGTAGTTCCCGCCAAAATTATGTTACGCAGGGATATGTCCAAATCTTGACAATTAAAAGTTGATCGAACTTCTCAACCGTGTGTACGTACTACATACTTTCAATTATACCTTGCAATTGCAGATCGACCGAATATCACAACACTTCAACGTTTCAACGTGTGCTGTCTTGCCGCTCGTGCAAGTCTTGCACCAGTAATATTTCGCCCTCGTATCTTCCTCATGCCCACGGTCCATCTATCCTGACATCTACAGCTTGCGGTGGTGCTTCTGGTATTCCTTCGAACTCGTGTTCATACATAATCACGTATCAGCGACATCGCCACCAATATGGGCGCTGGACCCTCAAAGCATAGACCCTATCCTTTTCCAGTTCCAACCGTTAACTCAAACGGAATGCAATCAAGCTGGTCCTCAGTCAGGACGAAGAAGGGCAAGGAGAAAGCACACCCAGAGCTGTATCAGCAGTACCCCAATGGATTTCCGACTGCAGCTTATGGGCTCCAGTATTGTACGTGACAGTCTGGGAGAGTAGCTGTTTCCTGACAGTGGCGGATGAAAAGACCCACAGGTACAATCTGCGTATCCACAAATTAGCGGGTATTACCCAGTAGCCATGGTTCCTATGCAGCAGCCTGTGGTTATGCCGCAACCATATGTTCCGGTCGCTGCTTTTCAAAACGCAGCCCATCAGCCACCTGCACAAGTTATTCCATCTGCTCCGGTTGTTCCATCTGCAGTACCGCAAGTACACATGCCAGAGCCTTCTATGGCTACAAACAATCAAGGCCCCGTGATGCCTAATATGACTGGCCGACGAGATCCCGTTGTCCCTCCACCCCCTGTTATGACTAACGTGCAACCCCAACGAGATACGGCTTTTCCTCCTCCTCCTGTCATGAATGACACGCATTACTCATCTCACTCACAACCCACTGCGCGCATGCCCGAGCCACGTGTAGACAATCGGGCAACTCCAGGCCCCGTCAGACCTGATATGACCGGTCGACGAGGAGATCCGGTTGTTCCTCCTCCCCCAGTCATAGCTGACGCACAGCGTGCGGCTAACTCGTCATCCCGTCCAAGATTCACCGACTTCTACCAACCAGCTGATCATCCTATTTCCATGCCCGAGCCTCCCCCCGTCATGCCTGATGCACAGCGTGCGGCTAACTCGTCGTCTCGCCCAAGATTCACCGACTTCTATCAACCAGCTGATCATCCTATTTCTATGCCCGAGCCTCCCCCTGTCATGCCTGACGCACAGCGTGCGACTAACTCATCATCCCGCCCAAGATTCACCGACTTCTACCAACCAGCTGATCACCCTATTTCCATGCCCGAGCCTGCCCCCGTCATACCTGATACGCAGCGTGCAGCTAACTCGTCATCTCGCCCAAGATTCACCGACTTCTATCAACCAGCTGATCACCCTATTTCCATGCCTGAGCCTCCCCCCGTCATGCCTGATGCACAACGTGCGGCTAACTCGTCATCTCGCCCAAGATTCACCGACTTCTACCAACCAGCTGATCACCCTATTTCTATGCCCGAGCCTTATTTGAGTGATGTACCATTTAGGCCACCAACTGTCCCTCCCATACGAATGGCAATGCGGAGAAATCCCCTCCCCTCTCCTCCTAGAGACATATGGAACACTACCCCATATCGTCAAGTTTTACAGGAACTCCCAAAGGACATAACCCTCTCCTTGAACGTTGAACACATGGAAGAAATGGAAAACATGCTGGCTCAACCAGCAGGTCCGATATCGCGTCTAGGAAACCTATTTGGCTCTAGTAGTAAGCGCAAGGGTAAATCGCGAAAAGGACTCTTTCGCGCTTTCAGCACGTCAGGGAGCGATAGCGAATCTGGCGGTCGTCATCATCGTTCCAATACAGTGACATCATTCGTTATACCACCAACTGCAGCTGTGCCCCATGGGATAAACGCATACACTGGAAGTGGAGCCCCACTGCAAGGCATGCCAGCTCCCGATCGCGGACCGCCCGTCAAGTTTGACCATACAGGTGAACTATCCGGATTTGTAAATCACTCACAACACCGAGTGCTGTACAAAAACAAAATGTACCCAACTGCGATGCACCTCCTCGAGGCGATGAAGTTTACGGAACACCCTAACCTTCAGGAGCGTATCCGAACGTGCACCGATGTCGGTGACATGTACCCGTTGTCAGCGAGTTTTCAGGACCACGTACGACCAGATTGGGGTCAGGTATTCTTGAAGATTGTGAGGTTATTTTCATTGACAGATATTCTGATGGATCAACTTTTCGCATTTTCAGATGGAAGAGGTGCTGCATATCAAATTCAAGCAACATCCTAGCCTTCGGACTTTGCTTTTGCGCACGGGCCTTGCTGATTTGGTGTATGCCGATGCCAATGATACGTACTGGGGTCATGGCCCCTCAGGTGACGGTGCCAACGAGCTTGGAAAGGCCTTGATGCGCGTACGGGATAGACTTCGTGCGGAAGGGGATAGATAGTGGCCTCCCCTTAACCGACTCGTAAGAAGGAACGTGGTAGTTCCTTCCACGCAGACCATTACTATGCTTTACTGATCACTGTGCAGATTCCTACGGCAGTAGTGGGTTTGTAGGGCCACGGCCGTTTTGACCTCGTACCATACGTATTACGCACTAGTAATGTTACCACATCTGTTTACGCTTGCTGTGTGCTGTGCTCGGGTCGTTATCTTCGCTTTTGGCTTTTTATCTCGTGGTATCGATGCATGAGAGCTATTAGTCCTCGCGAGATGCTCGAGTTTGATATATGTACTGTAGCTTGCAAGGTTGTCCTTCAAAGCTTCAGCTCCAACGCGTCACGGTGTTCCTGCCAATGGCCTCCCACAGGTGACGCAATAGGCTAAAGGGCCTTGTTCCTTCTACAGACAACTTCTATAGATATCTTCCTCTGGAACAACTGATTGACACTGCCTCGAGTCAAATGCTAGGCAGGCTGTGGTCGTCGGTGGGTCAACAAGTCCCGATAATTTCTCTATAAAAGAGCTCGAGCAGCATGTGTCGGAAGTGCAACAATCACTGCCCAGTTTTCGACGCGCCCTCTTATACGACCGATCTTCAAGCGTTTTATTGACCAACAATCATGGAGAGTGTCGCGTCCTCCCGGTTTCATATTAATCCCGCTTCAGCGTTATCTCAGGCAACACAGTCTACTCCATGTACATGGCTCGGTCCAGCATTCGGTGCTCTAATCACCCTCATCAACCTGCTTGCTAAAGCAGAGTCCAACAAGTACCTATCATTTCGTCATACTGTTCATTCCACTGATCGCGATGACTATTATGACAGAAATGGGATGCGACAACTCGAGGAACGCTGCCTCAATTTCCTGACTATCATCCAGAACGAAGGCGAAACTATGTTGCCGGATGATAAAACCAGGCTTTGCTCAGGTGCACAAAGGTTGGTAGCGCGCAGATGTTGTCCGGAAGGCAGCTGATAACCTAGCCAGCACCATCCAAGGCATCCTCGACAGAATGACTCCATGGTGCTTGATGTCTCGAATCAAGCTTTTCGTCAAACAGGATGAACTCGCCGGAATCATTCAACAATGTCATCTTGAGATATCTGATTGCTTAAACAAGCTACAGGTAAGTCAAGTGTTTGTTCCTCAACTATTATCTATAAGCTCATCTACTTATTTGATTAGATAACCTCGCACCTCGAGATCCACAGATGGCAGTCTGCCTTCGAAGACAACCAAAGGATCGACAACGAATATATGATCGAATATCTCGGGGACCTCAGAAACAAGCAAGAGATTCTCATGAATAACCAACTGCAACAAACCGCCGCCGTAAACCAGATTTTGACAGTGATGCAAGAGGTTGGTACCACATTCTCCAGTCTCTTGAATCCTTCATCCAATCTTCATTGACAGAATCTTCCGAGCCACGTCTCTGCAACAGCTGAGCGCGGTCTGGAAAGTAACTTGTACAATCTTCTCCAGAGTTCCAGAAGTTTACTTCCGAACATGAACCTGAAACGCGGGGAAGTGAGGCGTACCAGTAATTATGCTGTGAATGGAACGAGTCGGACCGATGTCTGGGAAGGATGCTACCTTAATGAGGAGAAGGTTGCCATCAGAGTCCTGCGCGCAGTTTATGCTACACCCAAGACACTCAAGGTACACTATCCCAATATTGTCGTCGTTTTCGTGAACGCTCAATCGATTAATTTGCAGAGGTTCAAGGTAGAGGCGGAGATTTGGAGAAGAGTGTTCGAAGCAGATAAAGGAGAACACATCCTCACAATATACGGTTTTTGTCAGAGCGACGGAGAATATCCGTGGGTCTTTCCTTCCTCGGGAACTCATGTTCGTTCCTGACTATACAGCAGTTACACCGTAAGCCCCTGGATGTCCAATGGGACCTTAACAGACTACCTCAATGAATACCCCGAAGTCGACCACCGATATATCGTACGTACCTTACTTTTGATCGAGGAAAGCGTTTTGACCTGATTTCGTAGTTGAAAGGCATTGCCGAGGGCATCAAATTATTGCACAGTATGTCTGTTGTTCACGGTGACATCAAAGGGGTGAGTCATGACGACAATCACCAATAACTAGGATCCTTACTTCATCATAGTTCGATATCGCCATTAGCCCGGATGGCAGGCCACTGCTTTCCAACTTCGGTTTTACAAGGGTGATGTCTCTTCTCACACCGATCACTACGCTCTGACTTACCCGAACAATATAGCTCGAGGAGGAGATTATGAGCTACTTCGACGTCAGCAGTGGCAGCACTCTTAACCAGGAGTCTCTAAGATGGTGTCCCGCTGAGCTGTGCAAGAGCGGAGGCAAACGTACAATGGCGTCCGATGTCTATGCCTTTAGTATGACCGTGCTCGAGGTACTTCCAACACGTTTGGTTGATTAGCCAGATTTTGAACAGCCTTCACAGCTTATGACTCACAAAGAACCTTGGGCGTCGGTTCACCTCGCACCTCAAGTCATCCTTAAGGTCTGTCAGGGCGAAACTCCGTCTCGACCCACGGACCCAGTCGTTGTAGAACGAGGCTTGGACGACACGCTTTGGGCCCTGTTGGAGAAGTGTTGGTGCATGAACATGCATAAGAGACTCACCATGAAAGAGATCGCGAGTTGCTTGTAATGTCGAGTTTGTGATGTTTGTCTGTCTCTAGTATCCTGTAGGCGTGCAATCGTTTTAATACTTCGCATGTGATAGCAAACTCATGTAATTTGTACTTCCACAGTGCGATGATATGTTGTAATTAATGCAGCAAGCAGCATGAAAACTGTACATGTATCATTCAACGGCATGGCTGGTCGTGTGCTCGTCAATGCATCGCCAGTCTAACGCGGATATACATAGCTCCTTTGTATAAAAAGAGAAATCAAAAAATGCCCTTAAAAAAAGCAAAGCAAATACTCCAATCGTCTGACGCTAGAATTCGCCGATACAACGTCTGTACCGCAACCACGACCTGAGTCAGCTCACTGGCGCCATCGATCAGCACAATATTTCCCCGTGGCCATTTCGCCGCTAATCCTTTATCGCTACCGACCCGCTCAACCCTTAGCACCCTTTTCTCGTCACTGTCACCCCATTCGCAGCCCACCCGTCTGGAACCTGTCAAATAACTCTCGTTACTCTGTCTACACGATACCCATTCTTACACCTGCTCATTCAATTTTCTTACCCTCTTTCTCATCATTACTATTCTACCATGTCGGGCGTGACGCCACTCCCTTCTGCCTCCATTTCCACATAATCGTTCGGCCTAGCCATACCCGAGGACCTTTACCGTTTCGCAAGTATAAGTAGCCCATGTACAGTCCTTACTTCCAGGCAATAAAATAGCGAGTATCAGAATCCCATTTCGCAATCATTATTCAGCAAGCATATTATTTTCTATGGTCTCAGACTCGCCCCGTTCCTTATCATATTGCATTCATTTATGAACCTCCAACTCTACTACCCATATACCCTACAAGCGGTCTACACGCCCCTTTTGCGCTTCGTCATTCTTATAGTACCTCTCACGAGAGGGGTACTAGAAACCCATCACCGGAGCCAGCATAAACGCAGTCCATCTTCACATCCGGCAGCGGGTGCTCGCTCGTCCCTTTGTGAAAGTGTCAATACAGCAGCATCATGAACACATAAGTACCCTACCAGCATGACAATACGGGATTCCGTCTTCCTTGTGTCCCCACCACATCACAGGCGACCACTCGTCCACGAGGTTGGCGAGCGTCTGAACGTGACCATATGCAGCCGGCTGGGAGCCACGCGGTCGGCGCAGTGCGACGAAAGTGAAGAAACAGGCAAATATAAACAGCGCTATGCATAAGTTCCAGATCTGCACGAGGGTGTGAGAATGTTGTAGCAGTTTTACATAGGCAGTGAGTACGAGCCTGGGCATGGAACATGAGTACTTCCCACTGTCCCATTTGGCTGTCAGAGACCATGTATGTCATGAAAGCCCAAACATCCAGTCTGATCGTCAAGGATGGCTTTCAATAACACCGATAAAAATACTAGACAGGAATAACTCACGCAGGAAAGGCTTCGCGATGAAAAGTACGAGACAAATTGGATGAGTGAAAATCGTCTTCAACGGGTTCGTCGCGGCTCTAAGTCCCTTCCTTCCGGTAGCGCATCTCCACTGTCTCTCGTCTCGAATGACATTCGCAATGAGCTCCGAGAAATGTAGCCCAAGCGTCAATGGCCCCTGGATAACTACTATATTGACAAAGAGCAGAATCCACACCCTAGTGTCATTGACACCAGGCATATCATACGAGATAAAAGTGGATAGCGCATCGTTGGGCAAGAACGACCACGTGTGTGGGGTTAGCGGATTGTTAGACAATGTTTTCATCTTGACGAACTTGTCCCCGATATACATGACGAGTGCGGCCCATCCAGTGCATGCTGCAACGGTCACCCAAAGAAAAATAACAAATTTCCGGATGCTGAGTATGCCACGCAGAGGGTTGTATCCCTGATGGCTTCGCTGGACCTCCATACGTGTCTAGGTCAGGCACAACGCATGGACCGCATAGTAACGGGGTCAATTGCATGTGGTGGACCAGTGCGGCGGTCAAGTCGAAAGGTGAGGAGCTCCACGTCAATATTTTGACGGCCCGCATCCCTGACAATGCGATCATCACCTGGAGGAGGAGTGCAATGCCCAAAATGAGGAGAGGTAACCCTGCGATGGCACCACCCCCTGACCAAAAAATGGCGAGGCAGAAACAGTCAGATGAGGCCCTCTCCGATTCAAGACCAGAACATATGATGAGGGAGGCCCAGATTGGTGTTGAAACGAAGCCGAGACTCTGAGGCTAGCGCAGAGCACAATGAGATGCTGTGTACGAAGCCTATGGACTCGGTGCATAACATGACGATTAAGTTAAGCGTCAGGGCCAATATCTCCCCCTCCCGAGGACTGAAGTTGGCCACAGTAACTCCCGAGATTCCGCGTTTGGCTAAAGTGATGGTGCCTGCAACGATGCATGGGCAGCTGAAGATACTTGAGCATGTCATTCCGAAAAGGGCATATTTTCGACTCGTCAAATTGCGGTTGTAGAGATCGGTTTTTTCATCTGTCGGTTTGGAAGAAGCTGCCATAGGAGGCAGGGACAGGAAGGCTAGTCTCAAATGAAGAGAGGCTTGGACTAGAAACGAAAGGAGAAGTATGTAGTGGGTAGTGAGAATGAAGATATGTATCGGTAAATGTGAATGCTAATACTCACCTCGGTCTTCGGATTGAGAGACTGAGGAGAGTTCGTTTTGGGGATACCAGAATAAAATAAACCTGTCGGAACAGAGAACGAAAAGTGTATGTGTAGAACATGTGTAGCAAAGAGTGATTGTGTAAAATACGTACGACGAATGCGTTTTGATACGATGAGCACGTAGATCAAATCTTATGATCATAGCTTTTGATGCATTTGATTTCATGATGGAGATGCGGTCGCGTGACGCGGCATTTATGCGTATCTGGTGCACTGTCGATTTACATCGCATTGCAGTGCAGCAATACTAAAAGTGCACATGTCAGGATGGTGATCATTGAAAGTCAGAGAGCCTAACCTCCTTGTACTGCACACATATCCTTGCACGATGCACAGACCGACCGCTATCTGTCAATCAAGTAAAGCCAATGAGAAACAGGGTCAGAAGTCAAGTGAGTTTGCAGGTGTGAATTATCGGAGTGATGTCTGGCTGTACGTGCGTCAATTGAGCAAATGACGCGACCTGATCAATATGACCTCAAAGATGCTCACCTTGGTGACAACTTCAAGTTGATCGATTAATGCATCGCAAACGTGATGAATTTGTTTCTGTTAAGGCGCGGTCAATTCGTTCGTTTCAGGGATTATCTTATGGAGCTGGATGCACCGAACCATGCGTGGTAGCAATACCAGTGCGAGATGGTGCTCGGGGTGTACCCCTCGCTCGATGACCTGGATGTCAACATGTGGGTCAAGCAACAAAGGTTGAACGCGTGTACTGTATCACGGCGATAGCTCCGGCGCACGATCAATTCAGATCCCCTGGGAAACAGGGAATTAGACGTGTCCTATACATTAAGATACATCTTCGAGGTGCGTACCAACCTAGATTCTCAACAGACTAACCAAAACTGTCGGGATTCACCACCAAACAAAAATTTATAATGGGGCCGGAGGCCAGTGAGTCTGACAGTCAGGAAATGATGTAACCTCCACACCCTCGCTGAAGCCTCGTCGATGGACACTCCTTCGGTCGTTGGCTCTTCCAATAGGACCGAGGATGACTTGAATTCGGCTAAAGGCGGAAGAATTGAAAGTGGCAAATCGAGTTGATGCTGTATAGTTTGTGTGTGCTGTTTTATGTCGATGCTGAGGCGGAACAAAAAATTGTTTACTTTCGATTACCGTGGCAAGACCCAGGCACCGGACAGAGGTGTCGGCAGAGGGGTCAACGCGAAACTCTAGAACACCTCATAACGGAAAGCTCAAGACACCATGCAGGAGTGGCCCACCAAGGCATGCATAACGGATAAAGGGACTCAGCGAGGACTAGATGACAGACACAAAGACAACTATAACAAATAAGGTGTCAAATGATTGCAACCGAAAAGGCCCGAACACGGGCGTAGCTGGCAGGGCTTTTGGGAGATGGGAAACCGACCCGCGTTGGACAAGAGCCCTCTTCCACTAACGTTGAGAGTCGGGGAATGATTCCAACATTACAAAATTAGCCGCGATTTCTCTTTTTCCGCGGCCTGCTTTCCTCGGAGTGCTCGTATGCAGTGTGCACGGGAGCCGATGGTTGTTTGCCATTGAGAGCCTTCATTACTTTCTCCACAGCCTGTCGTCTGACTTTCTCTGGAACTCCTCCCAATAAAACTTCCTCCTTTTTCCCTTCGATGATTTCTGTTGAGATGGCCTTTTGGGACGTTCCAGGAGTCTTGCCTATGTCGTCAAGGCCGTGAGACTGTACCACAGGCTGGCCAGAGAAGTGATCGACTAAAATACGTCCATGCTCAGGCGAGGCAAGCCGAAGATAGCACTGACGATGTTGTAAGGGTGGATACTTATGAAATATTTTAAGACTTACAGAGTCCATTCCTTTGTTGAAATCGACGTAGTCGATCCCAGCGGGGTTTACAGGGGACGACCCGAATGCAGTAGCGAATAGCGCTCGAAGGGTGGTCTTATTTGTTTCGAGATGCAGATTTCGGGCAAAGACAGACAGCCGAAGGGGTACGGTGAGTACATAGTTGTTACGTTCCTAGGCGGGGGAGGGGTGTCTTCCAAAACGCCATCAGCGACGTCCTGTACATCGGGGTCAGGTGAGATGTGTGGGGGTTCGTTGGCATCCGCTAACTCGTTGATCAATTTCGTTGATTAAGTTAAGCGAGATACTCCTCGTTCAATCTATCCCAGCACGCTTTTGGTAGAGTGCGAAACCCGAACTTCGAGGCTTCTTTGGTCTCCAAGTTATCTTCAGCGAGACTAGAGTCGTCTGATTCGGCAGGTTGGAATGGCCGCGTCCAAGGCCATGATTCAAGAAAAATCTGACATAACTCTGCGTTACATGAGTACTAGTGCGAAGCCTTTACATTTTGGACGGTCCTCGGTTTTATCTAAGTGGTGTGAGGGAAGTGTGA